>NC_058414.1:63346394-63450614 GCF_002201575.2 Neomonachus schauinslandi
AGACGAAATCCAGGTCTCCTACTCCTCCGCCATCTTCTCTCTTGCTCTTTCTTACCTTTTGTTGGTGATGGTGTCCACAATGACTAGACCTGAGATACTGCATTATTCCTTATCCCCGCCCACACCTTTAAAAATAGCCCATTTTAAAAACTGTCCTTAAAATAATTGATTTGAATGTGCCATCTGTTTTCCTGCACAGACCCTCATCAATGTAGCCTTATTTGACCTCCATCTACCTCTTGACATTAGGGAGTCAGTTTCTTCTGACTCAATCTCTCAACTTCTCTTTCAGATCTCCAAGAGCAGAATCTAATTATTCCAGAAATATTTTTGATTGCTTCTGCCACTGTGGGGTCAAGTCTCATTCCTAGTCTAATTAACCCTTGGCTGCAGATTGGGGATGGGATGGGGTCCCAGGTGCCTTGGGAAGTATAGGTTGCTTCAGAAATACAGATATGCTAGAAAGGACATTATTATCATTTCTATAATGAGGTAAGGGGACTGTAAGATCCCCTATCTATAAATTCTTGCTTTCAGACTCGAGCATCCTGAGTCTCCTCTTTCTGCCTAATGATAACAGCCCTGGGGGTCTTTCATATCCTTTGTTTCTCTGATCCTCATCAAGAATCAAGTAGAAGAGGGGCACCTGGGTGGCTGAGTCCATTAAGCATCTGACTCTTGATTTCAGCTCAGGTCATGACCTCTGGCTCTGCACTGGGCATGGAGTCTGCTTTAGATTCTCTCTCTCCCTCTCCCTCTGCCCCTCCCTGTCCCCCTCCCTGCTCACTTGCACATATGTCCATGCCCTCTCTCTCTAAAAAAAAAAAAAAAGAAAAGGAAAAGGAAAAGAAAAGAATAAAGTAGAGGAACTGTGCAGCTGTGTTTCTTTGTCTACAATGAGGAAAACGAGGATCTGATTGGGAATATATCAAACCTAGAACCCTACAACAATTAAATGGAAGGATTGGAATTCAAGATCAATTGAACTTACTGTTAGTATTCATCATACCACAGATCTTTCTCATATTCTTCACATGGATTGCCAGTTTCTGGGGGGAAAGGTATCATTTCTTATCTCTCCCAGGGTGTTTATAGGTTAGTGTGGAATAAAATCCAAATGGCAAATAGATGAAGCTACCCTGGTATAAATTTAAGGGGAGAGAGGTTCTCCTGGAGCTTTTGATATCTCAACAGATGGGTAAGTTGATGCCTATTACTGGGTCTGCTCTTGCCAGATAAGTAAAGGGAGCACTATCTCTTCTTGGTGAAGAAAATCTAACACCAACTATCTGAATCCTGAGGATTCTATGGAAGATAAATTCTAAAGCATTCCTTTAAGGAAGGCTTCTCTCATTTCCTGAATTGGACATTGGTGTCATTTTTCCTCTACTCCCAGTTGTACCAACAAATTTCTCTAATACAGATTTATCATTCTCCAGTTTAATTAAGGAATTAGGAGCTCCACGAGGCCCAGGATTGTGTGTTGCTCATTTCTGTAACACTGAGGTACCAAGTAGCATCCCACAGATGTGTCTATCCCATGAGATAGGCCTTTAAGGCTGGTCAAATAGAGTAGTTCCAAAAAGCCCAGGCAAGAAAGCTTTTGATTGTGACTTTGCAGTGGTCAAGTCATTGGAAAACTTAACCAGGAGAAATTGGCTTTTCAAATTACTCAATAAAAGGGGCGCCTGGGTGGCTCAGTCAATTAAGTGTCTGCCTTCGGCTCAGGTCATGATCCCAGGGTCCTGGGATCGGGTCCCTCAGCGGGCTCCCTGCTCAGTGGGGAGCCTGCTTCTCCCTCTCCCTCTGCTGCTCTCCCTGCTTGTGCTCTCTCTCTCAACTAAATAAGAACATTTAAAAAATAAAAATAAAAATAAATTACTCAATAAAAGAAGAAATTGTAGGTGATTTTTCTAAGGTGGTAAAGACATTAGCAAAAGTTGCACAGATTTCAAAAATCAGCTTAAGCAAACCTCATCAATGCCTAGACAATTTCAAAAGTGAGCAGATCACCTTTTGTAAGCCTCCTCCTATATACAGAGGATTATGAAAAACCTGAGTAGAAAGATAGAACGTAAGAATTTAAAAGAATATGTACTCTGGAGCCATAGACTTCATTGAGACTTTAAGAGCTATGTGACTTTGGGCAAGTAGCTTTCCTTTGAGCCTGTTTTTCTTGTGTAGTAGAAATAATGCTCTCTAATCCCACTGGGAAGGTTGGTTTAAAATTTATGTAAGTTGCTTAACATAGTGGCATGTTATTCCTCAAAAATTGGGAGATATTAATGCTATTACTGTTCTAGACATCACCCATCAACTTAATTCAGACAGCCCAAATCTACAGATGTTGAAATGACAGCAAAATGCCTCATGTCCACCACTGACGAGAAGTGGGCTACTGCCTCTAAAGAAATCTCCATCCCATGGTCAAGGAAGGTAATTGTGGAAGGTTTCTCCTATCAGAGATTTTATTCCTGCCACCATAGAAACAGAATGGTTTTTTTTTTTTTCCTTCTTCACTTTCTTTTTCCAGGTGTCTCATGGGACCGAAGCAGGCTGGTGCAGGGTCCATTCTTACTCTGTCACTCCAGAGCTCATGGTTGTTAGATGGGTCACCTAACTAAAAAGTTTTCCCAATAAATATGCATTCCCCTCTGGTATGACTTCTTACTCTCCTGAACCCACAAGATGCTGCATCTTTGTGTCTGTTGTGCGTGTGTTTATTTTCTCACGGAGCTCTCAGATTCCTACAAACTGTGCTGTCTGTGGGGGAGAAAAAGACATCTAGGAAACCCACATTTGGAATGCTCAAGGCATTCAGATAAGTTTCAATGTTAGGAGAAATGAGAAAACAGATGGTTCCAGAAAGGAATAGACGAATCTATCAAGCTCACCCCTCCCCTGCACTATCACCCTGAGAAACCAGTGCAGAGATGATGCTGGTCCCTTATCTGGATTTGCATACGGTTTGCAGGTGTCAGAATTAGACAGACCACTTATTTGCTCCACCATTCGTTGGTTATTTGATCTTGGACAAATGACTTGAGTTCTCCGAATTTCACTTTTTATCTGTAAAATGGATGTAAAGGGAACGTGATATGATCCCTGCAGTTTAAAGATAATTTCTTCACAGCAAACCCTTCTTTCCTTATCAATGCTGCATTATTCTCATACTGTAGCAAAGATTTCAACTTCTAGAAATGGCTGGCACAGGGTAGACAGCTATGGGTGTATAAGGAGAAGGGAGGCTGTAAAATAATGTATCAGATCTTGACCTAAGAATTTGATCTTAACTCTTTAAATTTTTTTTTTTTTAGATTTTATTTATTTGAGAGAGACAGAGATAGTGAGATAGAGAGCACAAGTGGGGAGGAGAGGGAGAAGGAGGCTCCCCACAGAGCAGGGAGCCCGATGCGGGACTCTATCCCAGGACCCTGGGATCATGACCTGAGCCGAAGGCAGACGCTTAACCGACTGAGCCACCCAGGCGCCCCTAACTCTTTAAATTTTTAAAAGAAAACTATAATTTTAAAACTTTAGAGTTTCTTTGTTTGGAGAAAAATTTCCATAGTCTCTATATTTTTATTGTTATGTTAATCACCATACATTACATCATTAGTTTTTGATGTAGTGTTCGGTGATTCATTGTTTGTGTTCCATAGTCTCTACGGATTGTGAACAGTCCTATTCAAAAATGGGCCATATTATCTGTAGGCATGTAGCCTAGTTTCTCATATTATTACTTGGATAATAAATAGATGGATGTTCCTGATATGCTAAATAATTTGGGAAAACTCAGGTGACATGGATACACCAGAAAGAAAACTAAAATGACAATAAAAATAAATGACTGGAATGTTGCTTATATGTGAGATGGAATGAGAGGGGCAAGACCAATTTTTTTGCTAAGGACAAGTAAAAAAATCATGATAAAATATAAGAATAATTAGTTTAAAGGCAGTGGGGATCCGCTAAAGCAATGAGGATTGAAAGGTTGAGGCTGGAAAGGTCAGAACCACCAAGAGGTGAGCTGAAAGTCTGTTGCCGCTTTTGGCCTGTGGCCATTTGCCCGATTCTGGGCAAGAACAAGAGGCTGACCATCCGGCTGGGCTCAAGCAGAGAAAGAGAAAAATGGATGACAGACAAATGACTGGGGCTTTTTGTGGTCGTTGGGGCTGGAATGAAAAATTAGAGATAAGACAAAAACATCTGAATAGTAGTCTTGTTGTGCAAAGAAAACAGTCAAGTTTAAGAGTCACTGACAAGAACACACTAGACTCAGTTAAAAGCCCTAGAGAACTGGGGGTGCCTGCGTGGCTCAGTGGGTTAAGCGTCCAACTCGATTTCAGCTCAGGTCATAATCTCAGGGTTGCGGGATAGAGCCCTGCATTGGGCTCTGCGCTGAGCAAGGAACTTGCTTGGAATTCTCCCTCTCCCTCTGCGCAGCATTCCCCCTGTCCCCTGCCTGCTCCTGATCTCGCTCTTTAAAAAAAGAAAAAAACCCAAAAAAACCCGGAAGAGCTGTATGCTAGAAACAAGGGTGAATAAGAAGTAGACTACGCCTAACAAAACTTGCAAAGTAGCCCAGATTCATCTCAGTTTATGACTAGATTAAAATGATCAGCATCCCCTCCCCTTTTCCGACAAAAAAAAAAAAGAGAATGAAGTTTCTTTGGAACTCTACATTTAAAATAGAAAAGCTTGGAAGTTTTACCAGAGTAACGAAAATTATTTGAAAAAAATTAAACTGAACATTCTAGAGCTTAAGAAGATGAATATCTAAAATTATAACCTCTAAGGTAGAAGCCGATAGACATGACAGAAAACAGGATTAGTGAACTAGAACCGGTCATTAGAAAATATCCAAATTGGATAATAACGTAGGGAAAAGGTGGCCATCTCTTATTAGATGGCTTTTTTATTCAGGAAGACTCCTTAAAGGACCTTGTGGGTGTGAAACGATAAGCCCTTGGGTTGTTTCAGTGTGAGAGAAATGAGAAAACAAAGATATCATTTATTCCACATAAAAATTTATACGGAAATTCATGAGTGGTGCCCTGGAAGTTAAAGGTAGTCAAAGGAGTCCTTAAAAGAGGGATGGTACCCAGGTGGGATGTGAACAGGAAGATGCTCTGGGGCCGAGTTGGTATTATCTTCACACCTCCATCAGACAGTGGAATATGCGAGTGCAGGTGAACCTGGGAGGGAAGTCTGGGCCTGATCCCACAGAGTGACAACAGCGGCGCAGAAGCTGGGACCGTGAAGAGGTGTTGAGAGTTTAAAAGCTAGAGCCGGGGCTCCCAGCAAGCCGACCTGGAGCGAGCCAGAGCCCTCTGGGAAATTCTCTGACATCTCCAGGATCTGACTATGTACGTGCTGAGGGATGTCGGGGTCACTGAACTTCCCTTGGAGCCAGGGGGCTTAAGCCTTTTCATTGGGAGACTCAAGTCCCCCACGGCACAGACCTTGGAGGCGGCTCGCTCCGCATGGAAGGTGCTCCCGCGCGCCCCGCCGCAGCCCTCCGTCAGCCCCACCCCTGTCGTCACAGCCATCCACAGAAAATATAGGGGTGCTGATTCAGTTCTTCTTCTTTCCCTCTCTCGCCCTTCCCCAAGCCCCACTTCTCCATCCATAAACTGAATGGGGGATGTCAAGGTAGGGATGGTTATCTGGAATCGAGGCTTAATTGTCACAGACAAAAACCGCTAATGAGAAAACCACATTATTGTGCACACACAAGGCTGTTTTGATGGAAACTAATTTATGGCAAGTGCTCCAACCCCCAGGCTTCACTATAAAGGGCCTCTGTCCTCACGTGTTTTTCCCTACCTCCCACTCCCCCTCCCCCAGCCTGCTTCCCTTCTCTGTTGCCTTAGCTCAATCTCACAGGAAATCAGAAACAGGAGATGGTGCTTTCCACACCTTTTATGGGGAAGAAAGTGATGAAGCAGCAGGGTTGGCTCCAGACAAGCTCGCCGAATAGCAATGCTTTCTTTGGGAGTCTCTCACTTTTCTTCTTGGCTGCCTTTCCCTCACATCTTTCTCTTTCTTTTCTGTTTCTCATCCTCTCATTGCCATTTACTAGCTGACTGGTTGAAGCCTCTCTTTTGGCCCTCACCTAATCAACCTCTTCCACGCTCTTTAGTTCCATAGAAATAAGGACCTGACCTGGGCTGGGGCACTGGCGGCTGGGGTTGGGAGAGGGGTTTTCTTGCCTACAGCTGAGGAGAGGACGAGTAGCCTTCAGAAGGTGGGGCCGGGGAGGTAATAAGGTTCAGAAAGCAAAGCCACATGGTGGAAAACCACCCGGGGGGGGACTTTTGGGAAGCACCAACCAGTGACCAAGACAGAGAAATGACCGGTAACTAGCTCTTCCCCATTCCTGTTGTCCTATAGCTTTTCTTCCCCAGCAGCTTCCCTGTAGGATCAGCAATGAAACGCATGCCCTGGCCTTTGTAGCCACAGGTGGACTTGGCCAAGGCACCCGTGTTCCCCACCATTGCCCCACTCCCGAGGGCCTCCCCAGGTAAACTGGAGGCTGGTTGTTCCAGAGACGGAGGAGGGGTCGGTGGGGATGCCCAGTCCCTTCCGGATGGGAGGAGGGCATTTTGTCTAGGGCTAGGCAGTGCCTCTCTTCTTCTAGACTGAATCCTCCACAGCAGGGCCACATCTTTCCATTTTTGTGTGCCCATTCACGGTGTTAACATACACGACAGGGGCTCAAACCTGGGAGTGCAGCAAAAGAATAAAAGAATAAATTAATGGAGCTAGCGTTCTCCTAAAGTGACGTATATGCCAATACCGCACCTGGATGTGTCGGTCCCTAATGGCACTTGGCGCCCGGGGTGCGCACATGCTAGCTCCCTCTGCTCCCCTCTGTGTTGGCAGCTCTCAGCACCAGGGCAACCCCACTGCATCATGTGTGTCCCTTTTGGAAGTGGGGGGGGCCTGGCTGAGGGCAGGAGTCCGGGAGGACCGTCGCTGAAGCCGGCAGTCTGGGTAGTCTGGAGGCTAGATAATGGAGGGTGAGCTCGAGAGGGCTGGTGGTCTCGGTCAAGGCCCGTTTGGACATGGCCAGTGTCTGGGGCAATGCCATGGATTCTGCCACTGTCAGGCTGCCTGAACTTCAGCCGGCCACTCACTTCTTGCCAGATGAAGCCATAGGGGCAGGAGCAATGCAAAGCTCCTGTAGGGGTGGAGACAGGGAGGGCACGTGTTTCGGGTAACGTGGCACTCCCTTCAGTTGGTAAGGAACCCAACCCTCTGGAGGGCTGGGTTGATTCCCGTAGGTCAGATCCTGGCAGGAAAGGGAACTCTGATCCCTTCACAGAGCCTACCCTTTGAAGTGAGGAGGTGGGGCCCTCAGGCTGTGAGTCTGCTGATTGTGTTAAGCCCTCCGAATGTCCCTTCCTGGATTCAGACCACCAGGTCCACTAGCAGGGGCATTCGCAGGTATTTTGGACACCAGACAATGCTGTTCTTAATGCAATGACACATGAGTGGTGAGTAAATCAATTCCACTTTCCCTTCATGGTGGGCAGGGAAGCAAAGAGGTCAAATAGTTATCAGGCTTCCATTTGGAGCTAAGATCATTTTCTTTTCTTTTTTTAAAAATTTTAATTCCAGTGTGGTTAACACACAGTGTTAAATTAGTTTCAGGTGTACAATACAGTGATTCAACAATTCCATACATTACTGAGTGCTCATCATGATAAGTGTGCTCTTAATGTCCTTCACTTATTTCACACCCCCCCCCCCCCCGCCCCGCACCATGCCATCTCCCCTCTGGTAACCATCAGTTTGTTCTCTAGAGTTAAGAGATCATGTTCAAGTATAGGAAGAAAGAGCCCCAGAAGGGTCAATGCTCAGAATTCTCGCAGGCCGGGCTGAGGCCAGGGCGACCCCCAGCCCCTCGGGTAGGACTCATGCTGCTTGGCCAGAGGCTGATTGCTTACCCAGGCCACCAGTCTGGAGCCAGTTCTCTCCCTGCCCTGCCCGTCCTGCTAACACTAGTTACTCACAGCGCTTGTCATTACTTCCAGATTGCCGAAGAGAAGGCTGGCTTTACCTTTCTCTAGTTCTTGTTTTCTTTTTTCAGTGGCCCAATGAATAGGCTTCCGGAGGAGAACAGTAAAGCGTGGCTCTTGTTGCTGGATGATCACACAGCGGCTCTGTTTTTCCAAACTGATAGCCTGGCTTGCCAAGAATGAATTAAATGTTTCCACAGAATCATTTGCTCTGCTCCTAATCAGCTCTGTGAGGTATTTTCCTTCCTCCCACTAGTTTAAGAGGGACACACTGACTCCCTTGGTCAGGCACCTCAGGCAAGGGCTTTTGGGAAAGAGAGAAATAGAAAACTATGAGAGGCCCTTCTAGAAATCTAGGGGGACGGAGAAGTCTGGGCTGAGTACAGGCTTGGCGCCAGAGCAGCAGACAGGACAGAAAACACAGCAGTGCTCCACCAGGGCTGTGGGGACAGAGATGCTGGGAAGCAGGGATTTCCGGGTCCGTGGCCCTGGGGCACAACAAAATCACCAATGGTAGTCACAGATACCACTTCGTGACCTGGCTCCTGCTGGAAGATCCTGAAAGATCTTTCCAAACCTATTTCTCTGCCTCAGGGGAGAGACTTCCTGAGACTGTGATCTTCTACTTTGTGGCCTTCTGACTACCAGTTGCCATGGTGACCATCTCCATCTTGACAGGTCTGGGTACTGGCATCCCTACTACTGTGATGCCTCTTTCCTCTCTGTTCTGGGAGACCCAGATGGTTCTCTTTTCCAGTCCAAAGGCCCCATAGTGAGAGAGTAGGAAGAACTTCTGTCATCCCCAAGAGTGCCATACTCTTAGAACCCAAAGCAGCACTACCTGTGTCTTTTCATGTCCAAGTTCTTCTTTGGCTCTCCTCCCCCTCATAGTCCTCTCTCCCGAGGACTAAGGCAGCCCAGTGAGAACCAGGCTAGAAGCCAGTCGGAGGGTCATGGCTCTGGGCTACAGCCCATCGTCCCTCATGTCTGTCCTGGGGACAGACAGTCCCATTTGGGACTTTAATATTTGATTGCATTACTTCCCATGCTTTTTCATGCTTGTAGCAGTTCTGTTTCCAGTTTGCTGGCTTTGCTTGGGTCCCTGCAGGCCAGTCCCATGCTGTACTCAGAGATCGTAAGAATCCCAAGCTTTGGGTCTGCTGACCTTCCTCTGATACTGGACCTCCCCGAAAACTTGCCTGCTTCCTCCAACCCAGCCCACAGCATTGTCCCAGGCCTTGTAACAGAATTCCTACCTTGCTTCTTTTCCTGTCAATCTTGTTGCTCCAGGATTGGGGGGTCAAGTAAACTTTCCTTAGCCAGGGGCTGAATCTGGAGTCATTTCTCTTGCAAGTGGTAGATGGATGTGACAGCCACCATATGGCTTTAAATTCAGGAAGATCTTGGTATAGCTCTTGGATGGACTCCTCCCTAAATGCATGAATCTAGACAAATAGTGTCTTCAGAGACTCAGTTTCCCCATCTGTACAATGGGTTCATGGTAACCATCTCATATATGGATTTAAAGATTAAGTAAAATAACATGTAAAGCATTTGACTTGGGATAGGTCAATGAATTCTCATTTCCTTTTCTTCATCCTTCCCTCATGAAACCCATAAAGCATGCAAACTCTGTTTCCAATTCCTCTCCTTTAAAGGGAAGATGGTCTGTGAGCTACCTCTCAGTATTCTATCTTAAAATGGATGCCTGATTTTGCATTCCTAGCATTTTCTAATGTACCAAAAAGGGCTGAAATTCAATACATTAAGTGAAGTGCTTTTAATGTATTGAAATACAATATGAAATCTCCTCAAAAGGAGATTTAGCTTATAATCCAAATATGCAGGAGCATGAGGTGCGTTCAGAGGAAGATGCTGCAAGAGGATAAGAATGAGAAAGAGTCATCCTGTGCTGGGCCGTAATGATGACTAAGAAGATGGCTAATGGTTTTAGGATGAAAGCTTTTAGATCCAGACCACCGTTGTTTTTTCCATCGGAAACTCCCGTGCCCATTGCGGGCTGCTGGGAGAGACTGGCCAGAGCCAGCTGCCATGCTGTGGAGAGTGTGCTGCTCTCAGACCGAAGTCCCATGCCCTTGAGTCAATCTCACACACTCGCTCAACTTCAGTTTCCTCACCCGTAAAAGGGGTACAACGATATGTACTGAACAGAGTGTGAAGACCGTGAAATGAGAAACTAAACAACCAGGGCTCCAGCAGAGGCCTGGCCGTGTGTGAGTGTCCAGTACAAACTGAAATGGGTTAAGGAGTTAGTTTGGTTTGTCTTCTTTAGGAATTTGACCTGAATCTGGAAAAGCATATGCCCTTATATCTCTTCTTTTAACTCTGACTAGATTTTTCTGGAGGTTTTTTTTTTTTTAAGGATTTATTTATTTATTTGAGAGAGAGAGAAAGAGTGTGTACACGCATGTGCACAAGTCGGGGGAGGGGCAGAGGGAGAGAATCTTAAGCACTCTATACTGAGTGTGAAGCCCAACTTGGGGCTTGATCTCACGACCCATGAGATCATGACTTGAGCTGAAACCGCAAGTCGGATGCTCAACTGATTGAGCCAACTAGGCACCCCATTTTTCAGTAGGGTTTGTGGAAAATGGCTTATTTTTAGAGCTTTGGGGCCTAAGTATTTAACACCAACTGATTTCCAGTGAGAAGCTCATGGGCACCCAATTAGCAATCCCTAGGACCCATATCCGGTCTCAAAAAACACTAATTTAGTGGGACTTTAATAGTTGTTCCTCCAAAAAATGGGATGCATGCTCTAACCTCTTTGGGAATTGCCGAGTAAATAAAATGAAACAGATTTCTTACTGCATGACTTTCCAGATATTTAAATAAGCCACTACACATCTCCAAGATGGGGCCATGTCACATACATTTTCTCTCAAATGTGTTTGACCACGGTCCCCATATTTTTTGTATGTGGGATATTTTTAGAGTCCAGTGGTCCTTGGCATGCTTTGGCAGGCATTTTTCTAATAATTTTTTATGGATTTGGGAAAAAATGTTTACATTATAATATTAAGTGAGAAAGCAAGCTACTAAATTTCATGTACTATAAAATCATGATTATGTTAAAATGTATTTAAGAGACTGGCAGGAAATATATCAAAATATTAACATATCAACCAAGAGCAGTAATCTCAGGAGGGAAGAATTACGGGTAGCTTTTATATTTACTTACCTATGTTTTCCAGTTTTTCCACAATGAACACGTATTACCTTTATCACCCAGAAATTTTACTTTTCTTTTCTCTTTTTGGTCAAACAATCTCAGAAGGGATTGTTTCTTTTCCAAGTACAATGTTGGATCCACCTGAATGAAATACGTCTTTCACTGCATCCTGAGACGTGGAAGAAACATAAAAAGCCATTTAGCAGCCCTTGAGGAATTTTGAGGGCAGTAAAAGCAAAGACTGTAAACCAAAGGAAAACACACAAAGTTGTAAGAGCAGTCAGAGAAAAGTGGGAGCAAGGGGTATTGAGTATCTAAAGAGAAAAAAATAAGAAACATAGCCTTTCCTGGAAAGGAAAAGAAAGCTCACGGTAAAAAACAACTGTGGGGCTTTTGTGAGACCCCACCAAGGTAAGGAAGAAGCCAGCCAATAGCCCAGAGCCAGATGGCTGACAGGAGGTTCCTAGCTCACAACCCACCTTCCTGCCTCCAGCAGGACCACCTCTGAGTCATCATGGGATTTGTTTACATAAGGACAATACTTGGGATTAGTTTACATATGGGCCCCTCAAACCCGCCTCAGGATCCTGAATCAATGCAATGAGGCCTGACAAGGAACAAAAGGTGGAAGATCGGTCTATGGCTAGGGCTGGATGAGCGGTAGGGAGGTGCGAACAGTTTTGTAAGCCCCATGGATTCCAAAAGTGGCAGTTTAATATACTCTGGAAGTTGACAGTCTGGATTTAAATCTTGGCTCCACCATTTTACACGTGTGCGGTTTTGGATGCTTTTCTTAACCTCTCTGTGCTTTAGTTTCTCTAAAATGAGGATAATCTTAATAACGATCTCGTTTTGTTGTTTTGAGGCTTCAATGAAATAATGTATGCAACAAAAGACTTGGCAGCGGGCCCTTTATAAGCGGTAGCATTAGTATTTTTTTTTTTTAAGATTTTATTTATTTGTCAGAGAGAGAGAGCGCACGAGCGAGCGCATAAGCAGGGGGAGGGGCAGGCAGAGGGAGAAGCAGGCTCCCCACTGAGCAGGGAGCCCAATGCGGGACTCGATCCCAGGACCCTGGGATCATGACCTGAGCCGAAGGCAGACGCTTAACTGACTGAGCCACCCAGGTGTCCCAGTGGCAGCATTCATATTAATGAAGAAGTGAATAACACCTGTAAATAATTATTCAGGGTTTCCCAGGTTATAGCACATGGGGATGCCATCCTGATTTCTGGACTTCAAATTACTTCTATAATGAGTGGCACTGTCAGGCCATATTCGGGCAACACTGAGGGAGGGAAGTTTCTTAACTTGCCCGCCCTGCTCTGTGTACTATGAATGTGAGCACAATTATCAATTGAGTTTAACTTCTTGTGTCAGTCAGATTTTGCCACAATTATGCTATGGACAACCCCAGCCCTCCCGCAGAAGCAATAGCGACTTCTTACTTACAGGTTTATGAGTAAGCCATGACTGCGGTGCTTTGCTGGGCTCAGCTGGCTTGGTTTCGGGTTGTAGGTCGGGTTCAGGCCTGCTCCATGGGGGTCTCATTCTGAGACTGCGTCATGCTCAGGTTCTGGTGAATGAGAAGTACGTGAGGACTGTAGGAAACTCACATGTCTCTTAGAGCCTCAGCCTGGAGCATGTTCTCACTGCCCTGATGGGGAACTTGCAAGTCTCTGCCTACAATTATTTTAGGTTTAGAGCTTTTGTCAGTTGAAGTTCTATTACTCAGTTAATTCTTGTTCTTTTTGGCTATTGCACAAAAATGTACATACATATATATACATGTATATATAGAGAGTGAGAGAGTATATATATACATATACAGAGAGAGAGAAAAAAAATTTTACTCTTTAAAATATTCAACAAATAGGGGTGCCTGGGTAGCTCAGTCGTTAAGAGTCTGCCTTCGGCTCAGGTCATGATCCAAGGGTCCTGGGATCGAGCCCCACATCGGGCTTCCTGCTCCGCGGGAGGCCTGCTTCTCCTTCTCCCGCTCACCCTGCTTGTGTTTTCTCTCTCTGGCTGTCTCTCTCTGCTTGTCAAATAAATAAAAAAATCTTTAAAAAAAATATATTCAACAAATAAATGATTAGGGGAATGAATGAATGACCCTCTGCAAAAGTACCCACTGACTGCAGGTGGGAGGCAAATGAAAACTAGCCCGTGCTTTCTAGACTCTCCTCCCATTCTCAAGTCATTCATCTGTGACTATTTCCTGTTTCCTGTATCAGTTTTCACCCTCTTCCCTGACCATTCTATCTGTCCCAAAGATAGAGTTTAAAGCTGTGGAATCATTTCATTCACCTATATTTACATTATTATTTAACATCTAAATGAGTACATTGACCCCACTTGGAGCATTGGTATTCTCTTTCAAGTTTCCTTAGGCAACAATTCTTTTTCTGGGCAATGTCCTTTGCTAAGTTTTACCCGTATGAGCTGAAAGAGCGCATGCCCCATTCTGGGGGGAGAAGTTCATTCCCTGCCCTTGAAAGCTGTCTTTCCTGGATATTCACTGTGGGTCTATTTTGCCAAAGCACTGTGTGGAGGGCTGGTCTTGCCCGCTTCCCAGTGCGGGGATATCCTCAGGCTACTTCTTTTAGAACCCTCAGATAAGCACTGCATCTCCAGACTAATGAATGCTCCAGCCAGCTTGTGAGAGTCACGTCTTTTTATGCAAGCAGACAAGGTGAATTATTGAACTAACAGCTTTCTCAGGTATGGGTTCTGCAGTGCGATCAATTATGTATAATGTTCACTCGGGCAAAGACGGAAGTGGCTACACGCTGGAGTGCTTCAACGCTACCGGACACATCAGACTTGCCAGAGGCAGTGTTGTTTGGCCCCTCAACGTCCCTTTGTAAATTTTGTCTGATCTTAGGATTTGCCTGATTTGTCTGATTACCTGCACGGCACGTAAGAGTAACAATGATAGTAACAACCACCATTTTACTGAGTGTGTTAGGTGCTCTGTGTGCAATTAAATCCTCCTAATGAGTCCATGAAGGAGGTCCTATTATAAGCCCCGTTTTACAGGGGAGGAAATGGAGCCTTGGAGGGTTTGCATAGCTGGGAAGGAGAAAAGTCTAGTCCGCCTGGCCCTGGAGCTTACTTACACACTACATTATACTGCTCTTTGGCCCTTAATACATTTTAATTAATGTTGGTTGAGTGAATAAATGGATGCATGACTAAATGTCAGAGTAAATGGTCTCACAGAGGGGATATGAAGGCAAAAGGCCCTGTCTGAAAATGGAAGGAGGCTTTATATCCTGCTTGATTTCTGGAGACAGAACAGCAGCTGCTGCATGGGCCCTGACCATGTACTCTTGGAAGTGAAGGAAGAGTAAATGGAAAGTTCAAACCCCAGCATTGGTACAAGTCTGTCCTATTCACCACACATCCCCTGTTTCCAGCACAATGGCTGGTACAAATCAGGAGTTGAAAATATCTGATGAATAGATGAAGGAAGAAGGAAGGAAGGAAGGAAGAAAGGAAGGAAGGAAGGAAGTTAGTTTAGGAATGTCCTGCATTATAGCCCCATTCAAAAACTATATATAATTTCCAAGTACAGAGTCATATTTAGACCTCTGGGTGATGGCATTTGACAAATATGATGTCCTGCTTTTCAGAAAATCAACTTTAGAAAGATTTCCTTCCTGTTTTACATTGGGGGGAGAGGATAATTGGAGAGCCCTCAAAAGATTTCTTGCATAGCCAATGGCTCTTGAAAAGATTTTTTATTTTTTTTTAAAGATTTTATTTATTTATTTGAGAGAGAGAGTGAGAGAGAGAAAGAGCACAAGAGAGGGGAGCGGGAGAGGGAGAAGCAGACTCCCTGCTGAGCAGGTAGCCCGATGCGGGACTCGATCCCGGGACTCCAGGATCATGACCTGAGCCGAAGGCAGTCGCTTAACCAACTGAGCCACCCAGGCACCCAGATTTTTTAAAAATTTTAAGCTAAAGAACAGGACACATATGGAGGCTATTTTCCATCAATTTCACATGGCTTTTTTTTTTTTTTTGAATGAGTTTATAAGCTTGGCAGAGCATCTTGAGAGTTTGGTTGACCCCAAAATATTCAAAATATGATTTGAGTCATTTGCCCAACCTGTCTTGTCCTAGTCCTGAGTCAATAACTGATACATGATTTTCCTTCCTTCCTTCTTTTTCGGGGGTGGGTGGGTGGGGAGGTATCATAACTAGCTTTGACCTTGAGAATCCTAGAGCTCTCCAGGTTGGCTTTGAATTTTTTTTTTTTTTTTGCTGTTATTAATTTTTACTTGGTAGCCAATTGAAAGGAGCATATATATCATTTTACTAAGATTTGGTGCTTTACAGCTCTGTCACTTGAATTATCTGAGCCTTGGTTTCTAGTTTTATAAAATGAGTATCAAGTGCCTACTTCATGGGATTGTTGTATTAGATGAATAGCTAGTGCCAAGTACAGAGCCCGATGGATAGTCTGCAGTCCATAAATAGTCTCCTCATCTCTTCAGCTGTGCAAAGCAGTTAGGCCTGAACTTATTGCATAGTATCCTCTCAGACGGGACATGACCAGGCTGGGGGTGGAGCTTAAGAGACAGAAGGAAGGTAATGATATACAAGTGCTCTGTGTGCACGAGGCACTCAATAATGCCTATTAAGCAGCCAGATGAACAGAGTGTTGAGCCAGATTAATGAAAAGGCAAAGAAGGGAGAGTCATGCTGTTCATACACCAAAATGTAATCATGTTCTTCAGTTTCACATCACAGAATTGCTTTATATGAGATGCCCTAATCACAAGGATCTCTTGCAGCAGGAGAGGAATGTACTGGAAAGACCTGGGTTTGAATCCTACTGCTAATATATATACCTGTGAATTACCTCTCTGAGTCAGTTTATTCACATGTAAAGTGTGGATAGCAGGGCTCCATGCATTGAGGGAGGATTCAGTAGCTAACTTGGAGTGTACAAGACACTCCCCTCAATGGAAAACCTGTCATAAGTGCTCAATAAACATAGTTACCAACTTCCTTGCCTTCTCTTCTTTCTTTTTCCTCATAAGTAAAATGGGAATAATAGTAGGGCCTTACTTGCAAGAGTTGTTACTAAGTTTAAATGTAAAACATTTAAATGAGTGCCTCATCCTTGGTAAATGCTGCATGGATTGATGTTAATTTATTTTCATAGGGTACTTCTGTGATGGAGACAGGGCAGAGAAAGTCTGTGTTAGAAATCTTTTTCTATTTGGATCTAGACAAGAAATACAAATGAAAGGAAATAAATAGCTCATATATCTTAGCTGTTTTTTTTTTTTTTTTCTTTTAGGGCATTTGGGTTTTTGGTTGTCTTTCCATGGCATTTCAAGGTTGGTCAACTTAACTTGGAAATATTTAAATAAACTACGATGGAAAACATTTTCCATCCTGCCCTGGCCAGATTCTCCACTTGGGGGCTGATCACAGATGCTACTGATATTCTCGGTCCAAACCAGCATTTCGTTTATTGAAATGTGGTGTCTGAAACTCAAATACAAGAAAACGTAAATGAGGAAAAGATGCCCACTGTCCGCAGAGCATGACCTAAATGACTTCCATGCTCAATATGGAAGACTGATCCTTGGCGTGTTCAACTTCCCTGTGTGTTTCACAGCTGCCTGATCATGGCTGGCTTCCCATCGTGGCCATGTGGACTCATTCCTACTTTGGCATGGGTGTAATGGGACTGAGGGATTGATTTGGAGCCCCTGGTTCCATTTCTTCCAGGCTGTGTGATCTCAGATGAGTCGGCTCCTTTCTTGAAAATGTTCTAAAAAAATGTTTACCTCAGGGTCTTCCTGAAGATTAAATGGGGCAAATATAGGAAGGCCCATAACAAGTTGTAAAGTGTTCTATAAACGTGGGGCCTTTTGCTCTGTGGACTATTCAGATCTGTTCTTTTTTTCTGCTTTGGCTCCTTTATGGCTTCCTCCTCACTTGTATGTTTCCGTAACTGCCCAGAAGTTTCTCTCAGCAGCTCCCTTCTTTCTTCTGCCTCTATGGCCTGTCTCCTTTGAGGTTCATTGGCTGAGGGACTGGGAAGGGGAAAAGCTTAGGTTGGAGATGGGTGGGAGGCTGGGCTATTTGCTTGCTGCCGCCTCTTTTGGAAGTGAGTTAAACAAAAAATAGTAGCAGATATTTGCAGTGACTTGGGCAGAACTGAGATGGGGCAGGGGCAGGACCCTAAGAAATGTAGGTTTCCACAGCAGGCCTCAGGTAGGCAGGCAATTGGGAGGGAAACTTCTAGGCCAGTGCTAATGAAGTCTGAACTTTCCTCTTATTCCCGTTCCACTCTCAGTGTTAAGTCCTCCTGTGCTCTAATTCTGTTTCCTCTGCATGGATCATTCTTATTTGGCCTGATACTGGAGCTCTTTCACTCAGCAATGACTAGCAGAGTCCTCATGGCATTATGCAATATGATAGAACAACATTTTGAAGATCGGTGTCATTTACGTGAGTGAGGCAGAGGGTCCAAAACACATAGAAGTGTTGATTTTAACACTGTAATCCACAGGCCTTTACCCTACATATCATGCCAACCTGGGATACACATGCCAAATGCAGCTTCTCCATCTCCTTAACCACCTCCACCACTCCAGTCCAAGCCACCAGTTTCCCTCACTGCACCAGCCCAATCGCTTCCCAGCTCCAACTCCAACTTCCATTTTTCTCCTCCTGTAATCCCCCTCTAATCCATTTTTCACAAGTAGCCCACATAGAGTGACCTTTTAAAAATGTAAATCAGGTAATATTGCTCTCCTGCTCAAATGGTTCGATGGCTTGGAATAAAAATCCAAGGTCTTTATCCTATGTTACAGACTTTTAAATCTGCCCTGTCAAATTCAGAAGCCACTGGCCTCATGTGGCTATTGAGCCCTTGAAATGGGGCTGGTCCACACTGAGGTACGCTGTAAGTGTAAAATATATACCAGATATTGAAGGCTTTGAATGAAAAAAGGGAATGAAAATAGCTCAGTAATTTTTATATTGCTTATATGTTGAAATAGTATTTTAGATATGTTGGGTGAAGTGAAATCTATTATTAAAATTAGTTTCACCAGTTTTTTAATATATATATGGCCACCAGAGAATTTTAAATTATGTATGGTGGCTTGCATTATGTTTACATAGGACAGCACTGATCTAAATGAATCTAAATCTCAGCCACACTGCTCTTCTTTCTTTTCCACGAGCAGGCAGTGCTCAATTCTACTGCAGTGCATTCATTCTCACTGTTAACTCTGCGTAGAATGCTTCCCCTGGTCTGGGCATGGATGGCTCTTCATTTAGATTTCAACTAAATGTCACCAGCTTTGAGATGTCTACTCTAAACATCCTATCAAAATAGCGATGCTGTCGCTTTGTATTCGCACCGCATCCTAGTTATTCTCTGTATAATGTTGATCACGGACTGATAACTTCCTTTCCTTACCCCTCTTCTTCCTTCCTCACCTCCCCATCATTATGTCTATAAAAGAAGGCACTTTGTCTCACTCGTTGTTGAATGATGGTGATAAGAATAGATCCTGGCATATAGAAAGCACTAAAACAAAATTTGTTGAATGAATGAACATGTTTTTGAGTCATGGAAGCCATGGAGACAAAATGGCCAAAGAAGCATTTATTGAGCATGTCTTATGTGTCAGACATTGACAAAATGACTATATTGTCAAAACAACAGAATAACTCTGTGCTATCTCATTTGGTTGGCAAATTGTGGTTTTGGGGGTGACTGGATGGATGGATGTGTAGGTGGATGAAACAAAGTGAAGAGTAGGTTCAGTTCACTTGGACTTCTTTAGGCTCTGGGTGGAATGAGCAAGTAGTTGTTTAATGGTTGTTCTAGTTTGCTGTTTTACAGTCTCCTTCAGTCAGTTCTAAAAAGCATGAGATATCATCTGCTTGGTCTTCCATGACAGAACATATTAACCAGTGTTATTTATTTCGTGACACTCAAACTATGAGCTGTCAAAACCAATCTGCCCATTTAATCGATTTTGGCTTATTTCCAAAAACTGAAATTTAGCCTTTTACTGTTGTTAGCCGTTATCCTCTTCCAGCTAATCTGAATTTTCACAGGTCAAGGTAGCTCACAAATGGTGCGATGGTTCCATTGCACTAACATCACAGGCTCTGAGAAATCGAGAGTTGTATCTATGGAGGCTCTCGGCTTGGGATGGGTTCTAACTTGTGGGTGCTGACATAAGACAAAATCAAGTTACATTCACAGGGGAGAGCAAGCAGGGTGGGAAAATGTCAGAAATAGCTTCTCTTGTTTAAGGTTTCTTACTTGATAAAGCAGCATATAAAATGTATATATAGAAACTGCTTGGGCTGCCTGCATTGGCTTGTTTCAATTGGAACACCATTTTTATTTTAGCCTCTGTTAGCTCTGTGTCTGTGCCTCAGTTTGCAGCCTGCACCATGATAGAAAGTCCACCACAGGCTGCCAACTGCAGTGCAAGTGTGTGGTGTGTGGTGTGGTGTGGTGTGTGTGTGTGTGTGTGTGTGTGTGGTATGTGTGTATGGTATGTATGGTGTGGTGTGTGTGTGGTACGTATGGTGTGTGTATGGTGTATGTGTGTGGGGTGTGTGCATGGTGTGGTGTCTGTGTGGTTTGTGTGTGGTGTGTGTGTGTGTGTGTGTGTGCGGTGTATGTGTGTGTGTGGTACGTATGGTGTGGCGTGTGTGTGGTGTGTGTGGTACGTCTGGTATGTGTATGGTGTAGGCGTGTGTGTGTGGTGTGTGTGTATGTGCAGGTGACCTGAAGATTCAAGAGCTGATGGGTGGAGCCCAGAAGCGTTGGCAGCCTGACTACGTCTCAGTCATGTCTGGTGTTGTGCTTGCTCTGTTATGCTATCCCTACTGCAGAATTAGCTTCTGGAATAACGCCCTGCATGACATCAGCAGAGGGTCCATATTTATTAGGAAATCCTGGGGGAAAGATATCAAGAGAGCCCCTTCCAGTTCCAGAACTTCTTTAGGAGGCATTATGGTTTCATTCCTCCTTTGGCTGGGGGATGGAGGGGACTGTGGGTAGGCAAAGCAGAGGAAGCAACTTCTCCCTCTGAGCACATAAGCCAAAAAGCCACCTTTCAACAACTTGAGGGAACGCACTGTCATGACTGTTGTCAAGATCACAATGAAAGGAACTGAATAAAGGTGGTGTGGAAACCAGAGGCTCCCAAAGGAGACAGTCAGAGATGGCATCTCCTCCTGAGGGCACAGGTCCTGCCCACAGGCTGGTCACCGTCCTCCATGTTAGAATCTGACTGTGCCCTACCTTGGTCCCGACCTTCCCTATGGCAGGTAGAATTGGGTCTGTGTGGGGACAGCTGTTTTCTAACCCATGGATAGTGTGTTGGCTGCGGCAGCCTTGGCCCTGGAAATGTCACGGTAGAGTTCATTACCATTATTTCCTCTGGGAAAATGTTGACCTTTTAGGGTGATTACTTTTAGAGCGCCCAGCACCTCGGGAGGCAGGGACAAGACCTGGTGAGTCAGCCAACACCTCTCGTGCTGGGCTCAGCTCTGAGCCCATCTGAGGAGGGACCACAGCAAACTAGGGAGGGTGCAAGTAGATGAAAGAAGGCTAAAGGCTGGGGTGTGAGGCTTGGAAAACAACATCAGAGATAAGACATGTTCTGTGCGGTCCCAGGGAGTGGAAATGGGCCGCAGGAGCAGGAGTTCAAGGGCACCACAACTCCACTGGTGTATTTGGTCTAGTTTAGAACTGTTCCTTATTTGAGTGGACTTCCTTGGGGATATAAATGTTGCTGTTACTTCAGGCAGAGGGCAAGGTGGGGACGGTAAGAGAGGTAAACGAAGGTCTCAGGGATGATCCAGGGTTTGTGAGGCCCAGAGTTTATACGATTTGGGGATGCCTCTTAAAAACTACAAGAACACAAACATGTAATTAGATATAAAGGTAAATATTTATTTAGAATATGAAAAGAAATCACAACAGATTACTGGGATCTTGGAGATTCATGTCTCTTCCCTTTGAGATCTTACCAGGCAATTTACCAGGGATACTTATCCAGAAAGATTTTTGCTTGTAACCTGTCTTCCCATGTCCCATAGAACATTCTACAGCTCTCAGCAGAACTCTCAGCTCTCCAATGGGCCCCTGCAAGGAAGAGCCCTGAAGCTTCAACCTCATGACTTTGGGGTCCATGCTCCTTGGCTGAGCTCACATATGGGTTTAGAGTTGTGGGCGTGAGCAGTGGCTGGGCAGACCACAGCTTCCTGCAGGGAGGAGAATGGGCAAGTCACAGACAGTGTGGAAGTCTGGGGAGAGAGAACTAGTCTTGCTAGTCCCTACCAGGAGCCTGGCATCATGCAAGTCAGTCACAGTTTTCTCTCCCTTCCTCAGTTATGGAGGAGGTGAGGCTCTGGGAGGTTAAGAGCCAAACCTGGTTATGTCCCAGTCAATGTTCTTTTTCTCCCCTGGTGCTGCTAAAGCCTTCCCACTGGGAAGGTTTTCCCCTGGTAGAAGGAGAATGATCTCTTCCTAAGGACAGACTGGGCTCAGAGGACAACCTGAGCATCTGTCCAATGTGAACCCTAATGCACATGTCAGCGTCTTGCCATCCACACACATACATGTTCCCACCTCAAGGAAGATGCTTGTACACCCAGAGGAAGGATTCTTTTTGGGGACCAAATAGCACACTCTGTCGAGGCTCAGTATGATACAATGCCCACTGACATTCATGGGGAAATCAACTTTTATTCAAAAGAACTGTCTGGGGTCTTGCATTTTTTTTTTTTTTTTTCTCAGAGCTGCCTCTAATTTTTCCTTAAACCCAAGAGAAAATGTCACTGCCTGTCTGGCCTCATTTTCTCCACTTATAACACAGCAGTCCTCAGCCCTCCTGCAGGTTCATTGTGAAGAAGAAAAGGGGCTTAGCCTTTTAGGGACCCATTTGGATACAGATCACAGATAAAGAAGCATTGGTATTCATTTTGTGGTTATTAAGAAAAACAATCGCAAATAATAATAACATTAATTTAGTTACAATAATCCAATCTGCCTTTGATGGAACTGAAAGAATGTACTATTTTTCTTTTTTGTTATACATATTACATAATTCATTTATGTTCATTATAGAAAACTTAGACAGTACAGATAAATCATAAGGAGAAAACCCCTCACAATCTCACCTCCCAGATATAAAAGCCATCGATTATTAACCTTTGGGTGCAAATTATTCCTTTGTTTCTTTCCCGCACGTGTATATGTGTGTGTGTGTATGTGTGTGTGTGTGTGTGTAAAACTTTCTAGTTTTTACCATTTTTTTTTTTTAAGATTTTATTTATTTATTTGTCAGAGAGAGACAGCGAGAGAGGGAACACAAGCAGGGGGAGTGGAGAGGGAGAAGCAGGCTTCCACAGAGCAGGGAGCCCGATGAGGGGCTCGATCCCAGGACCCTGGGATCATGACCTGAGCTGAAGGCAGATGCTTAACGACTGAGCCACCCAGGCGCCCCGTTTTTACCATTTTTTGAAAGGATATCATATTATACTCTTTTGTAACCTGCTTGTTTGCATAGTAATATATTGTGAACATTTTTTCAGGTCAATAACATGTATGTAATCCCATCTTTATTTTGAGTGGCTGGAGTATATTTCATTGTGTTGGTGTACACAATGTGTTGTGTGTTGAAATAATTTTTACTGCTGGAACTTAACAAAAAAAACCCAATCATACTCTGGTTTCTCTTCAGATCGCATAAATCTTTTGCCTTTTACAAAAAAACCCCAATCATCATGAATAATGATGCAATGGACATCTTTTATTTGCTTATCTGGTTGTTTTCTTGGGAAGCTTTCCTGGAAGTAAAGTTATGGGGCCAAAGTGTATGTGCATTTTATGGTTCCTGATACTTAGGCCAACACGCCTTCCAGAAGGCTGCCCATGTGCTACTCCCACGAGAGTGCCAGGAAAAGCCAGTTTCCCCTTGCCTTTGCCAATAATAGGCATTTTCATTCTTTTTAAACTTTGCCAATTTGAGATGTGAAAAAATCATATTTTGTATTCATTTACATTTCTTGCTCAGTAGTGAGCTTAAACATTTTTTTTCATGTGTTTCTTAGCCACTTGTATTTTGTCTATTTCCTTTGTTCTCTTTTTTTCCTACAATATTTTTCTTTTATCTAATCTTTCTTGATAAAATATACTCAGCAATACTTTCCCTAGCTAATTTTATGATATCGAGGTTCAGATTCTCTTAAAATGTAATTTCCTCAATGCAATCTCTCCTCACTAAAGAAAGGCAGGCAATCATTTTAAGAAGCAAAACATACTGGCACTGAAATTTCCACAAAGCATATTTGATTTTTTTTAACTAGCATTTTATCCCTCAATTTTTAAAATATAGAATTGTTCTCTGTGTGTGAGTGTATCACATTGTATTTTTGGTTTGGATTCTAAAATAAATAGGCTAACTTTTATGCTCATTTTGAGTCCAAGAATCTTCTATAATAATGTGTCTATCTCCGCATGTGGGTGGGTGGGGCTTGGGTATAAGCCACAGTGTCCGGAAGGTGTCTGTTTACATCAATACCTGGAGGGCTTCTGCAACCCAAGCATTTATGATAGCAGCACAGTGATTTGTTGAAATGGACAGAACCTATATTTTGGTACTAGAATAAGAACTATATACATAATTCACTATACAGATAATTTAAGGAAAATTACACATAACATGTTATAAATGACACATAGTAGCTTCTGACATAAATTGCTAAGTCTCCACTGAGAACTGCAAAATCCTCTGTTCTGCGTGGTTCTTCTGTTTCCTTGGATCTCATTGGTTTCTATCTTCCCTCTTCTCCCCTGGGTCCTTTCTCCTAGTCATTGTATAGGATCCTCTCCACCCTTGACTCTGTTCCTCTTCGTTCATTCATTCACTCTTGAAATGGAGCAGTTGAGGCTACTTGCAGAACACCTGTCCTGGCTGTTGGTAGGCAGGACTGCCTGGTTTGAAGCATCCTGTCTCTCCGAGGACACTGTCTGCCACCCTGGGCTTCGACAGACAGCACGGCTTCCCTTTCTACCCATGCAGTGGCAGCGGAAACAGTTTTATTATGTTTAGAGAAAGACTATCTTCAGGCTGGAGCCTGGGTGACAGTTATTTCCCCATTCTCATTATTTAAAGACGTGAACGCAGTGTGTCATTTCAGTGAGACACCCATAAAGAGTCTGACTACTTAAGCATATAACTTTCAAAATTATAAGGGCTATTCATACCACCAAGGGTATTGCGAATCTTGTTTACTTAAAACAAGCCAGAAGGCTCTTTAAAGCCTCTAATGAGCTATATGTAGCTAATAATTTGAAAATATGTATCAGTCCTCTGCCTCCATCAGAGATTTCCTGTTTCCTTTTGGTAATCCATCAGTTCATACAACTGCAGCTGGGGTAAGAGATAGACTGACTTCACCCAAATATGGACAACCACACATTTAAAATTATTCCCCCAAGCCATTACTAATACAAGGCAGGTTGCATCTAATTGACTTCTATTGAAAATATTTGGGGATATTAGAGAGATTACAATACAGAACAGGAAGCTTCTAGTTGCATTGTTAGGAGTCACTATTCTTAATACATTATGTGCATTCTATAACCCACAGAAAACCTTTGCTATGTCTCTCCTTATGGGAGCTGGCTTCCCACCACGGTGCTGACTCCTCTGTCTTCCCCCACGAGAGCTTTCTCCTCTCTCTTCTCTCAATCCCTGGGCCCTTAATTCCTATTAAGTGTCCAAGATTCCCATTTCACTATTAAGCAGAACAAGCAATTTATCTTTGCTTTGCCTTAACCCTCTTTTCTTAGGCTGTGCCAAAGCCTTGTCTTTCATATTCAATAGGGCCATTCGTAAGCGAGCCACTCTCCATGAGATTAAGCTCTCTGAATGCAGAATTGATTACAGTCACTAAATATATTAAATGCGCCTTCTACCCCCCCCCCCACAATGAACATTAAGCAGCACAGAATTTTGGAGACTGGCTCACCCCAGCTCCCATCTTGGCTATCAATGTTCCCACCTACTCCTCTCACATTCTTTCCCTCCACCTTCCGCTCTCCTTTGGTTCCACTTAGACAGCCAACTTTGCAGCCCTTCCCGCTTTGCTGGGATTTTAATCAATAGATCCAGACATCTGACCTCTCTGCTTACTCTTGAATAACAGCCAGTGGGCCAAGATGTTTCATGCCATTCTCCTCAACACGTGTTATCAGCCAACATCCACTTCCTCTGTTTCCATCTCCTCTTGCTCATGGGGTTTCTCGAACTGCTGGAGGCAGGCCAAAGGGTACAATCACCAGGTCTTCTCTAGGTTTATTTTTCTCTTTCTTTGGCCTGCACCATTTAGTAAGTGATTGCTTTAGCACGCCATGCGGTCGAAGCTGCCTCATGGAAGTGCTTCACCTCATTCTTGAGAAAATCCAATGTGATGCTTGATGATCGAAGGAGGTCTTCGCCATCGCTGCCAAGTGTTCTTACCCTGCTCTCCTTCAGAAAAGTCATATATCATCTGGCCTGGCCCAGTGCTGTTCAGCCTAATGCTATAATTGCACTGTGATTACCTGCACTGGCCCCCCTGCCTGCCTTAGATGGGATCATTTCTCAGGAGTGTGATTCATTGCCATCAGAGAGGGCTTGCAGGTGATTCATTTCTACTGTCTCCTGTGGCTCCTAAATAAAACATTTTAAGCAAAGAATAGACAAAAGGGGAGGCTGAGAACAGTGATGAATTCCTACATCACTCCTAGCTGACATGTTCCCCTCCCAGACCAGGACTAGTGCATTAGGAGTAAAGAGATCACTCATATCGTGATATTTTTGTAATGATAAATTGCAATGTTCACTGTAGTGTGATTGAGCCTTTTTCAAGAAGGGTGCTATTAAAATGAAAAAGTTCTCCCTCATTTCACTCAAGATTATACTGACCTTTGGAAAGAAAGTCTTACTGGTTAACCTGACAACAAGCATTCAGCCAGGAGGATGCTGCCTCCATCTAAGATGCCCAGACCATAGTACCACATTGATGCGTCTTTGCTTCCCCTACACCTGAAGCCCAGAAATCACCCCAGAAAGTGATGGGTCCACCAAAGATGGGCCTCAGGGCTGTCTCATAGAGGTTTCCCCTTTGCTGGTTACTGTCAGGTATGTTCTCTTCTTATTGTTCAGGAGAACGAAATGCTCATCCTACAAAGGATTCTGGGCAGAAGGTTGGAGGTGGGGAGAGTGTGCTCCGGAAAGGGGAACAGACATGACTAGGGATGAGAGGCTGTGAGGAGGCCTCCCAGGCTGTGCTACTCAATGAGTGGCCGATGGGCCAGCAGCATCAACATCACATGGGAGCTTGTTAAAACTGCAGAATCCCTTCCAGAACCATAATCTGCATTCTTGATTGGTCTAATCAGTGTTTTGCAAACAGTGATCCTGGGGCCAGAAGCATCTGGATCACCTGGAAAAAAGTAAGCTTCTTCTAAAACTGTAGTTTTGGAAAGGCAAATTCTCTGTTTCCACTCCAGCCCTACTGAATCACAAGCTTTAGGGGCCACATCTTCCAGGAGATTCTAGGGCACACCTAAGTGTGAGAAACACTGGTTTTATACCCTTGTCGTTCCTGGGAATTAGCTCAGATACCCGGGCCTAACCCAATCAACGGCCATGGGATTGCTACAGGAACGTGTATGGGGCTCCAACACAGGCCAGAAAGATGTTACTGGAAGGTTATTCAAGTTTTTTGAGAAAATTTTTGTCGCATTTAGACAGAGCCTGAGGAATAAGTGGTTTCTCTCCCTGTAGAGGATGCTATGGACATGCAGAGGGCAAATATGGCTCCAGCCACCTTGTTGATAACCTGAAGGGGAGCCGGCACAGGGATAAGGATGGGGGGAGAGGGGGTAACAGGCAAATGGCCTGGGAAGCAGCCTTCCTCTAGATCATCACTATGTAAACCATTTCATTTCTTCATGCCAGCCAGCTTCAACTGGCTATTATCTGCAGCTTAAAGCATCTGACAGAGTTTAATGTGGTGAATAAGTTGCATTGGCCTCGTTTGGCTAATGGCCTCAACACTCTTCAAACACAGGAGTGATATTCAAACTATTTCATAGCTGGTGCAGTCCGGGCACTGACCAATCAGAGGGAGAGACAGCAGGGACATTGGTGCTACTCACCTAGCACGGCTTCCCCAAATCAAGCCTCCTTTCTGATCACTCCTGTAGCAAAGATGGCACCTCTTCTACAATATTTCATCAGGGGAGAGCCTGACTTTTCCCTTCCTTAGTGGGCCATTCCCTTCTGAAGTCCTCTGGGCTGGTAGGCAGTCACAGGGACATTTCCTACTGAGAACTTGCTTATGCTTTCATTTCAGTACTCTTTTTTACTTCCCATTTTTCCTATGGAAATGGAGTAGCTAGTGCTCTTATCTTAACAGATCATAAGATACTTCCTTCCACTCTTTTCCTCCCTTTCTTTCTTCAAGATCCAAATTTTTAAAAAATTTTTGTAAAATCAAAGTTAATAAAGCAAAATGTATTTTAAAAGATGTATTAAAATTAAATCAGGACTTTTAAAGTGTGCACAGGAGCAATGTGTATACATTTAAGGTATTAACTTTTTTCAGGATTATTTTAGTGCTGAATTGATTTTACTTTAATTCTCCGAAAATTGGTAATGCCCAAGTAGTGTGTCTATATGGTGTTTATTAATGAGGATATTTGATTCACCAGAAAATAATTGCCTATCTCCCAAACCAAATAGTATGGGATTTTAATATATTCTATAAAGAGGTAGAGAGTGGTTAATTTATTAAAATCAGAATCCAGGGCCTTTAACAGAACGATCATGGGTACTATGGTGCATGAAATGAGACCACATGTTTTAATACAATTTTTGCATTCACAGCTATTGGTAATAGCTAGAGCGTGATAACCTGAAATTGCAATCTGTTCGCTGACTCCTGTTTCTCCTGTCCATCAAAGGCGATCAGTTTCACTTGAGTATAAGATACGAGCAATGAAGACACCAATGACTAACAACTAGACCTGTCTTCTGGAAGCAAATAATACCAAGTATATCATATCTTATTGTTTTCAAAAAGAAATGTCTTGGTGGGATTCTACTTTAACTCAGATTTGGATATAACTCTGATGACACAAATAGCTGTATAAACATTTTGTGGTTGGGCAGAGCTGAGTGAATTATGGTGATAACATTTTCACTACTGAACACTTGGCCTTATCTCTCAGTAATCAGTCACATATTCTGGTCCCACTGACATGACAGTCTTATCAGACAGGTAGCTAAGAGGATCTCCTCTGAGTTTTGATATAAAGTTCAAAAAATAATAACCTGGTTTTTAAAAGAATCCGTATAAAATCAGTCTCCAGTATTCCAGAGGGATGAAGCATATCATATCAAGACGTTTCTTTGTGACCTTCTAGCCGGTACCTGGTGATCATGCTGTGTCACTAACAGATGATTTTGCAACTAGGTTTCCGGTCTCCTAGGAGGATGAATCTGCTGTAACTTAATCCAGCTCTTTGAGTCTTGTTCTTTGCTCCTAAGCTTATGAAGAACATGACTGGTAGAGGTTGGAATTTATGGTAGAGTTTTCTAGAACCACTTCTTTCTACAGCTTTCAGGCGACTAAGAATGGAGCTTTCAGCACCTGTTGTTTCTTATGCTGCTTGAATTATAGAATCTGGAGTAGGAGGGTGACCCCTTTGATCTCAGGCCTCGGGGTATGTCTTTTTATTTCTCTAATCATTAATCCTCTCTATCACTTCGATCTTCTCCCTCTAGGTTTCTTCTAGCACATATATTGGTTTGGCTCTCTTGGATCTATTCTCTATATATTCAATATCCATTTTTCCCCTCAAATTCTGCAAGAGTGAGCCAGATTGACAGGTTCTACTCTTCAGAATATTTCTCTCCATTAGAAATGTTTTAAGCAGGGGTGCTTGGGTGGCTCAGTCAGTTGGGTGTTTGCCTTCGGCTGGGGTCATGATCTTGGGGTCCTGGGATCAAGCCCTGCATTGGGCTTTCTGTTCAGTGGGGAGTCTGCTTCTCACTCTCCCTTTTTTTCTTCCCCTCCCCCTGCTTGTTCTTTCTCTCTATCTAATAAATAAATAAAATATTTAAAAAAAAGAAATGTTCTAAGCAATTGTATGTATGGTCTGAATGCAGGGTTACTTGGTCTTGGGTTAGCCCTTTTATATTGATGCAGGTTCCCTCAAAATGTAATACATTTCTAATGTTTTTTATTTCACGTGTGGGTTAGTTCAGCTTCTCTGCTCAGTACACTCCAAGACAGGAGTAGATATTTTAAAAAACTAGGGGAAATCCATGTGAAGGATAAAGGAGAGGAAGCAGGAGAAGGTGGGAAATGGCTTCAACCATGAAGTCTGACACCTGTGCCGGAGAAGAAGGAGAGAGAAGTGGGTTCTTGGATTACAGCGAAGTTGTAAGAAATTTTTGGTGAGGGGGATGGTGAGGTCTTTAGCCAAAGCCAGCCGTTCAAGGAGTCTCTTGTCTTGCAGGAATGGGCCCACGTTAGTGCTGGAGTAGCCTGTGAGAAGAGGTGTCTCGGTGTGAATGCTGTGGTAGATCTGGAGAGGCAGCGCCTGGAACGGTCAGTGGTGTTCATGCAACAGGAGATCATGGCCGCTGAAGCATGGCACTCAGCCTTGACTGGTATGGCATTTCTTTTGATTTAGTAAGTCTTACCATGTTGGAGGATTTTTCTTCCTTTGCTCAACTTTATTATGTGAGGCATCCCTTTTCCAGTCTGGGAGATGAGGGGATTTTACTCAGAAATAGTAGAGGGTCCTTATCAAAGAATACAGGTCCAGACAAAGACCGAAGAGAGACTTTAGCTAGACCTTTAGATAGACTTTGTGTGTAGATGTTCTCTACTTAAAGAGCCTTGTCTCTTGGGGTTAGGAAGAGAACAAGATCCAGAGGCACAGCTCAGCAAGAATCCTGCTACCTCAAAGAATTTATCTTCAAGTCAAAGTTACCTTGGGTGATGGCAATGTCCCTTTTGTACCTGGCATGACCACGGAGGGGCTGTCTTGCTTTATTAACATGCTCTCTGCCCTAGGAATAAACTGGGGGTGAGTGCTGCAGTCAGGTCTTCCCATACTAGCCTTGGGATGCTTCCCTGGAGACACTATTATCTTTTGCTTCTCATCAGCTGTGCAGTAGGCTGCCTTCACCTCTAGCTCCTGCCACTTTGTGGCTGGTCATATTTGGGTGTGTCCTGTAGGAAACACTATTCTACTTCCTTCTCACACACACCATCCTTTGTGAAAGGTACATCTTGGGCTCACCCATTCTTTCCTCAAGCCGATCTTTTCTCCATTAAATCCTACCTGACATCCCTGGTATTCAGATGGCATGATTCTCAGTTTCAGTTCTGATACAGAATTTCCTTTCCTTTTTAATTGCAACAAGGATTGACACAGAGTAAAAATGGTTTTGAATTTGGCTGGGGTGATCTCCTCTCTCACACCTCTTTGCCCTGTTGATTTGTATAGGAGGTTGAACCGGAGAATGGCCAGAAAATAAAGTTTGAATTCTGTGTCTGTGCTGCATCCAGGGTGATTGGTGGGGGCACGGGAGAAATGGTAACAGAAGTCAGGTGGCATGGCGTGAGTGCTGTGCTCCTGAAAGAGTGTCCACTCGGCCTGAGGGAGGGTGGCAAGTTGAGCCAATTACAGCACGAGGCTCCCCGAAGGAGGCTGAGAGCTGGGGGACAGGAAGTGAGCCAATGGCACCATAGTCCCTCTGGGACAATGCAACGTAGGAGAAGATGGGGCCCTGGATCTGAGCTGGAAGAGCTAGCCCAGTAGATTCCACCACACTTTAGAGTGGGCACCAAACAATACCAGGATAACCTTCCCCCTCTCTGTTCTCAAAAGATTGATGAACCTCCATGACCCCAAGGGAACCGAGGCAACCAGGGAAAATCAACAGGGATCATTAATAGAGACAGAAGCCCACACTAGACAGTGGAAGCCATTGGCCCATGTAGATAGTAGAGTGAGTGCCAACATATTTCTGGATACACAGAAGGCACCTCTTAGGGATTCCCAGAAATTCACTCAGGGTAGGAATAACTTTAAGAGGCCGGATTAAAACAGGTATTAAACAGAGACTTGGAGCTATCTGGATTCATGTATAAATATGAATGTGACCTTATTAAAATTGTTATTACAATTATTTGAAACATACAGAAGAATCTTTATAATATTAATATGAATTTGAATCATGATTTAAATTTTGATGACCCAATACCCATATCAAAAACCAACATTATGGATTACTGTGGCCAAGTCATAATTAGATTGGTAATGATTTGTATAATCCAAAAACATGCTTCTCATTGAATCATTTGATTCAATGATCGAAAAGAATGGTCTCCATTCTCTACTTCTGGTTTTTATTGGTAATGGTATTACATTTTTAGATCAATAAACTTATTTTTTAACAAAAAAACCATAGCATTAATAATACCATGGAATATATTGCTTCCCCTGACCCAGTCCCCCTCTCCTCTCCTTAGGTAACAACTACCTTGAATTTTGTATTGATACTATCATTTCCTTGCTTTTTGAAAGTTGTTTCTATGTATTGCTTGCATTCCTGAGCAATGTAATTTTTAGTTGTCTCTGTATTTGAACTTTACGAAAATAGGATCAAATAGTCTTTAGTGTTCTGCAACTTATTCTTTTTATCCAACATTATGTTTCAAAAATTCATCCATTTTGTTTATTTATCCATTCTCCTATCCATCATATTTGGATTGCCCTGGCTCTGTTTTTAAAAATAATTCTGCTATGATCATTCTTTTACATGCATCTTGTTGCACATATGTAAGTATTTATTTAGAGTGGAAATGCTAGGATTTAGGGGATATACATGTACGGTTTTATAAGAAAATGCTAAACTATCCAATTTGTGCTACCAATTTATTCTTCAGGAGAATGATTAGTTTCTTATGCTCCAAATTGTACCAGGTTTGGTATTGTCAGAATTTAATTTTTGCCAATACTGTAGATATAAAATGGTTTCTTACTGTGACTTGGTGTGCAATTCCATGATTACTAATGAACTTGAGCATATTTTTATATTTATGTTGCTTTTCCCTGATGAATTATCTATAAGCAAAGACAATTCTGCAGTGAGACTTTGTTCTCTTCAAGAGACAACACAGAATGGTCTCATACGAATCATGTATTTTGTCCTTACTAAAAGGAATTCCCCCTACTGTGATAAGGAGCATCCGTCTCCTTCTTAAGGATGCTCTTAGGACGTAGGGTTCTCCTCATATGGGCCACCTGCTCCATCTGAGGAGAGCGATGTCAGTCTCAGACAGATTTTTTTCTGGTAGCAGACCTCTCCCTTTAGTGATACTTGAAATTGATCTACCCACACCATGTTGCTAAATCTATGGTGTGGGAAATGTGAAGCCGGCAGAACTTGGCCTCAGCACCCCTCACCTCCCTTTCCTGGGCCCCTTTCTCTCTTACCACATCCTTTCTCCACAGTGCTCCTGAGCTACCCATTCTTCCCACACATGTTCTTGGGGTTCCTCTGGTCAAAAGAACAGATGATTAAAATTTAGAATAAAGTCAGCTCACTGGGGCTTTTCCATTTCTCAAAGGGAAGCACAAGAATAGATGTTTCAAGGAGCAGTCTTTAAATGATAAAATGATGACATTTCAGACACTGCATCCCTGAGGAACTTTCCTCAATCACACCACCACACCACTCAGTTTGCTACCCTGTATGTCAATTAGGAAGGCCAGATCTGCTGACAGAAGGGCTCGATCCTAGAGTCTGAGCTACCCTGGATCTTGCCAGCAGCCACGGGAAACCTCCTACTTCCTATCTCTTATGTCCAGCCCACTCAACTAAGGAACCTCAGATTCAATTCCAACTAACACGTAAGGTGCACCTATTTTACATATTATGTGCTTTCACTCATCTTCTCTCATCTTTTCTCACACTTTTTTATGTTCAGGAGAGAAGGTGGCTGAACATCTTGATGGTCAGTTGACTTGGGCAAAGCCACACCACTAGTAAGGACTAAAGCAAGAACTCACCTTAAACTCAGCACTGGCTCTTTCTCTGTATCTTATGGTTTGAGAACTTTACATTTGTCCCTTGGTCTTGAAGGGCTTGCTAATTAAACCTTCTAGGTTCTGAGGTATGCTTTCTTTTGATCACTTTTTCAAAAAGAGAATTTCTTGAAGTTTCCCACCTGCAGCAGTTATGGAATCTTACTTCTAAGCTCATCATTCCAAGCAGAGAAGACCCTAGAACATTCTTGCTACCATTCTGATCTTCAGAAGGGGTCACAGGGTCTCAATACCTTGGCTTCTTCTCTTTTCATATGACCCTTTGAGTCATAAGGAAGCTCTTTTTATACCATATATTCTAGTTGAGTGATTCCTTAACATGATTCCATACACTGATTGTGTAAGAACCACCTGTGGAATTGTTCTTAAAAATACAGATTACCAGGCCCCTTCCTAAAAGTTCTGACTCAGTAGACCTGAGTGGTTTTAATGCACAGCCATGTCCGGGAGCTCTTGGGCTGGTTGAAAAGTCTACTCGCTGTGTTAGAGACTGAAAGTTTGGTTCTCGCATCACTACGACTCCCTGGGGCTCAGTGTGCTCGTTGTGAGCTGGAAACGAATAATCCCTGCCTTTATACACCCTCTGAGGCAATGTGTGAGAGCAGATTATGTCATGGGTATTAACACACATGCTGGAAATGCTTTACAAATAAGAGCTTATTTCTGTTCCTCTGTGTGACAGGTGTTGCCAGATACATCTCAAGCATGTATCAATTCAATATTTACTATCTGTCCAGTTTTTATCCAAGCAGGTAAAGAGGCTGTGACTCCTTCCTCCTAAGGGGCGGAGAATAGTCTCCTTGAGATCCCCTAGCTGATGGGCTGGTCAATACCTAGTCCGTTGGCCCGCTTCCAACTCTCAAACTTCAGGATTCACTCTTTTCTCTTTAATCTCACTTTTACACCACAAAGGGAAAAGCTTTCTTGGTCTTCAGAGAGATGCCATCTGAGCTCCTTTGTCTGCAGGTCTTTCTCCATAAGCCTCCAGGATCATCATTCCCCTCTCAGTGCTCAGGCTACTCTACCTCTTCTCAAACTTGAACGTGCATGACAAGGGCCTGCAGAATTTGTCGTTAAGTACAGCTTCTCAGGTGCTGCCTCCCACAATTTTGGACCCCAAGGGCTGAGGTGATACCCAGAAAGTTGCATTTAACAAGCACTCTGGGGAATTCTGTGCAGATGATCCAAGGAGCACACGTTAGGAAATACTACACTACCTCTTCTGTGTTCCCATGAAGTTGGTATGCATTCGTTTCGACTCACCAAGGTGGGATTTGTGGCATTTAGATTGGCCAGAGGATGGCCATTTTTTTTTCTGTGAAAAGAAGTTGAGCTAAGCACTGTAGAGCCTTGCAACTCGACTTGTGATCTGCAGACCAATAGCCTCTTCCTACTGGGAAGCTTGTCACCCATACAGAACCTCAGCCCCCACCCCAGGCCTTCTGAGTCAGAATCTGCATTTTAACAAGCCCCCAGGTGATGTGTGTGCTCATAAAGGTGTCTGGAGCACAGATGTTCTGCCAGAACATAGGTCTGGAATGAAGCTGACTTGGGCTTTGTTCTGCGCGCCATCCTTAATCAGTTCTGTGACCCGGCCTAGTGGCTTCACCTCCCTGACTGCCTTTTTTCTACTGAGTGAGACGGAGGTAATAGAGACAGCAAACATGGTTTGACTTAATCCCCATTACAATCTTGAAGGTGTGTCGCCTCAGAGAAATCCTGACAGAAATTAGTGCTTCATAAATGTCTGTTTCTTAGCCCTTTCTACCTTTCATTAAGTAATAGTGTCTAAAATTTATGTGGTGTATATGGAAATTGGTGAAGAAACCAAATTATTGTTTAAACACTGCAGGTGGACAGTTTAGATAGAATTACACAGGGAAGTACTTGAGTGACCCAAAGGACTGTCTGAGAAGAGCAGGCCACAGAGACTTTTTGTGTGACTAAAAGACAGGAAAAATGAGAATATGCAAGAAAAGACACGGGGAATGGGCACCAAAAAGGACTGAGTTTTCCTGTGCCACCGGGATTAGGCAACGTGGAATGGGAGGCTGAGAGGAGGCCAGATAGCCATCCATGACAGCTGGCCCGTGACTTTCCGGCAGGGGGCTGAGAGGTGGCAGTTACGCTGTGAGTGACTCATGAGAGCATTTCTCACCCAATGCCAAGTTGCAGTGTGGGCAGAGTCAGGGTGAAGCCTGAGGAGGTGGTGAGCTTCACAATTTTATGATAATAGTGCTTGTCTTATAATTTAGACATTTCCAGGAGTGCTCAGAAGGGGGAATTTGTATCCGATGGTAGTCAATGAAACTAATTGCTCAATTCATGAAAAATTGCACCGATAAAGCTGCTTCAGTTCTGTTATCTCTCTGACTTATTAGTAGGGCCTGGTAGAGGGAGAACGTCCATCTCTGTAACTCACACTCCCCGTTGCTGTCATTTCTCACTCTGTTGCTCAGAGAGAGTGGCCCTCGGTGAGGGGGTCCAGGTGCTCCCCTCCACCTCCCCATCAGGTGACTCCACCTGTCTGCAGTCTCTTGCCGCTCCTGCTTTTCAGATCTAGGCCAGGCGGTCTGTGTTCTTGGCTGAAAAAGATGCGTCATTCGTTTAATTAGATCCCTCTAGAAAACATCTAAGGAGCTGCATCTTTAGCTGCCATCAGAAACTGATTACAAGTCGATCTGATTGTAGAGAACGATTTTATAAGCCATGCAAAAATGAAGCCAACTGAACAGTGGCCATTTCTACTAGGTGGTTCTAGAATTTAAGATGACATTGTTATCAAATAAAAGACATATATTAAACTTTTGGGGAGAGGATTAATTTTGATACTTCAATTGTACCTTTCAACAGGATGGGTTTTTCACTCTTTGGAGGGCAGTACATGAAATATTCAAAGGGTGTTGATTATCACTCTGGCTGCCATCATGGTCACCATCGTCATCATCATCATCACCTTAACATCGTGACAGTGACTCTTTATTGAGCATCAATCACTCTGCCAGGAATTTTTATGTACAAAATTGAAAGTTTAACATTAAGCATTTACTTCCTGATAAACCCTTCAGGATAAATACTTGTAAAACTGTACTATGGGTATAACTAAATAATTTAATCCGCCATTAGAAAAGTGAATATAAATCTACTGAATCTTGGAGGATGTCTGCCAAACCTAATGATTTTGGCTTAAGGCTATTATCCTAAGCCATTCTTTCTGACCATGATCAGATAATAATGCAAATTATATATGGGGGGCATATATATTTTATCATGATAAAAATAGCAGAGACAGAAAAGAATGTATACATTCTTGGGAACAGAAAATTATGTATACCTATTCTCAACCACAGCTAAAAATAGGATCCAATCATTAAGATATAAGTTAAAAGGAACCAGGGCCAGAGGAAGCTCTGTTTCTCACTGCCAAGAATTATTGTTAATCTGTCACAGCTGTTTCCACCAACCCTGATCATCACTTTGTCGTTAAAGAACAAGCTCAGTAAAGACATCAGTAACCTGGGTCAGTGTAGCTTCACCAAGTCAGAGGCTGGGGAAGGATCAACACGGACAGATGGTAGGTTACCGAATCATTTCCTGACAGATTGCTTCTCAAGGTGATAAGGAAGTGTAACAGTGACCAAGCATGTCAGAGTCATACTTAAAGACTTTTTGCTCCTTAAATTAAGTATTAGCTTAAGACCCACCAGACTGTCCTTTGCTCATGAAGCAACTGGCATAAGAGGCTGGAAGGAGAAGGGGGTATCCCATAAGCTGCTTGGTTTATGGTTTTGAGGGCAGAGAGGAAATGTTATTTAAAGGGAATAATTACACTTGACCTACAGAACTAGGTCTAACAAGTTAGTGAAGGGAGGGCTCAACAGAATGTCAATATTCTGGGGACAGAAAGTCTTCACTAAGCATGTGCTAAAATTTGAACTTTTTGATCACTAATGTTATCTGCAAACCAAACAAGATAAGGGACTTGGATCTACGAAGTTCCGAAGATTATAGATTAAGAAGTTGGGAAAATGGATCTCCTAGTATCAGATGAGATCTGGTTTCTAAGATTTTGTTTATCAGATTCATGGATAGCTCCCCCTAATCTGCCTTTATTCTCAATTTTTGGTAAGCCCAGGTCCTCCCAGAAGTATATCTTATATGTGAATGTTTTGGAGGGGATAGTGATTTATAATAAAATTGAAATTTAATATTATTCTGGATTGATTTTACCAAATTCCTTTCTAAATTCTGTTTCATCTGTCACATCACCAAGCTGGCCTGTTTTTATCCGACTTACTGACAATAATTTTCAAACCAATAACTGAAGGAGTGATAATAAAATATTACCAATAGAAATAGAATGTTCCTCTTTCCAATCTGATTTTTAATCCTCAGTACTAACCCTGGTCCAATTATGCATCCACATAAACCTGGGAGCAGCTATGCCAAGATGGCACTGAGGGGAAGATGATCACCGTTGGTCAATTCAAGATGCCAACCCTTGAAAGAACTAGCACGACATTAAGCCAAGTATCCTCTACCAAAAGTGTTTCCATTCAGCAGAACCAAATTATGGATGACCATCACTTCTTTCTGCAGGGACTCCACGTAAAGCCTTGTAAAGCTGTTCATCAAGGACATCTTCAGCATTGTGAGATATATGGAATATTGATCTGACATCAAGGATCACTTCGTCAAGCAAAGGTGGACGCTTAACGACTGAGCCACCCAGGCGCCCCTGTCTTTCTATTTCTAACTCAAGTCTCACTGATACCCACAGTTCCAGGGTGTTTCTTGAGGTGCTGTTTCCGGCTGTGCTCTTAACCTCCGGGATCATATTGTTTCTCTGACTTCCATTTTACTGGATTAAACCTGGATTCTTCTTTCCCTCCCCACCCTATAAGCTTGCTCTGCCATGCAGATAGTGTGTGCCTGACTGGTTCATTTTGCTTCTCTCTGAGAAGTGGCCTCTCTCAGCTCTGTACAGTACAGCCTGTGGTCAGGTGCACCAGAACTCTCCACAGATGCTAGAGCCCAGCCGAGCTCCAGTGTCCCCAGGTTGGGGGTCTAGGAATTGACTTTGTGACGTAGAGTCCTATGTGCCGCGTCGGGGTTGGTCCGGCAGAGGGCAGTAGCTCCACTTGGCTAAACAATGCAAAAGGAACCTTAACGAGATCTACTGGGGGACACCTGCACATTTTTGGAGGACTGAACATCACACTGGAGCCATGATTGTAGGGTGCAGGCAGAAAAACCACGTTGAGAACATACCTTCATGGGAAATAGCATTACTTGGTCAGGAACCTACAAGAACGTTAACATGGTTGGTGTGGAGGGTTTATGTGATGGGAGTGGGTTGGAGCCGAGGAGAAGACAAGGAAAATAGTAGCAGATGGTGAGTGATCTCTTAAGCTGTGCAGGCGGAGGGGAGTTTGACTTGTCTTGTACATATTGGGAATACTATATGCTAGGGTAACAAGATCAGAATCAAACGTATTTCCTGGTAAAATCTGTGGAGTGTATAAAGAACCTTCTGGAGAGCTCAGTGATTAAAGTGACTTTATGGGAATATAAATGTCACAATTCAAAGCAGTTATGAAGTTAGTACTCTCCAGCTCATCTCCTACCAATAATGGCAAAAACGTCTACATTTGATTTTCACAATACAACTGCTCTACAATCATTGCTTGAATTTCATCTGTATGTACCCTGATGGTCACACCGGTCTCACTTGGGAGTACTTGGAGTCTTCTGTCCGCTTGTCCTGTTTCTACCCCGGCTCTCCTTTTCATGCTACCTCTCACTGCAGCTTCTCTAAATAGCATTTAAAGCTGTGACCTTTAAAATAAGCACTTAAAAGTCTTGCTGTGATTTACATTCTGAGCATGATCCAGCTGTTTTTACCTAGGCATGCTGTGGGTATGAAAAATTGCTAGAACAATTTAGGATAGAACTTTCTATTTCCAGTCAGTGGCGAAAGACAATGGGTGAATTATACTTTTTATCTCTCAGTGTTTTTCCATTTTTTACAATTCATACTGTGTCAGAAAAAAAAAAATCAGAAATTCACTCCTGCTGCATTTTGGTGCACTTCCTGAAAGATTATTAGCCAAACCAGTCATACTCTCAGGGAGGTGATGTGGTCCAACATATTCTCATAACTTAGAGTTTGGATTTGTTTTTCCTTTGCTCTCTTCCAAGCTATGATTTTGCTGGCAGTAAAACAAAAACAAACAAACAAACAAAAACAGAAAAACAAAACAAAACAACAACAAACAACAACAAAAAACCCAGACCCACTGAGCTATCAGATATTACTCTGGGACCTGTGTTATTTAAACATTCATAAAGACTGGCTAGAAACCATCAGCAGGGTTATCAAAGTAGTATTGATAAATGACTAGAAATGACTGAAAGTCCTAACCAAGGAATTCTTGGACTCAACTAGGGTAACAAATTATGATTTATGGTGTTTGCTTGGCGTTCTCCAGTAAACTGTAACAGTAGAGATTGGCAGGGCCTTCTCGGGTCTCAGCTAGAGTGGTGTAGACAGAAACAGGAAGGACAAAAAGGACCATGGGGCACGTTCTAAAGAAAAGATTCACAACAACTGTGTTTTCAGTTTCGAAGGGGAAAAAACACTTTACTGATATTACAAAGTAAAAACCTTGTGAAAATAGAAAGAAGAAAAGGGAAATCCGCACATAGATGAGGGCAATAGTAAGCAGTAAAGGAGAATAAGACAAAGTTACATCAAACTGGGTACTTACAACATCCAACCTCACTAGCTGGGGAGGCCCTGTGGAGACAGCCAGGCTGGAGATGGAGAGGCCTGGGCGGAGCATCCTCCCCTCAGGTGGGACTTCCAACTGACCATCCCCAAAAGGGCTGTATTTATAGGGCAAATGATGGGGTATGGAGTTAAACATTTGTTCACCAGTGTGCAGTTTGGAGTGAGCTGCATTCCTATGTTATCATGTCTTTACACCTTCAAGGAGCCTGGGCCATATACGTATGCCCCCTGTCCCGGATCTGTTCTGGGAAGCCAGCCCGGCCTGGAGCCAGAGGGGATGCGAGGCAAATTTTATAGCTCTTGGTGTCCAGACCAGAAGGGCCAGTTCTGACCTGGAGGCCAGCTAATGTCAACTGACCAGGCTCCCGAGGTCACTTATGCAACACAAGTCTCACACACAGCATTCCTTAACCTGCCTGCGTACGTGTGGGGGGGGGATGGTCGGTTATGCAGGACAAATCCCAGAAACCTCCATCTAGATAATACAGGCACCAACCACACTTAGTTCTACTTCCAGTTTCCTACTTTGAAATTAATTGTGCATCTCTATCTAAAAGTCCATTATCCTTGGGGTGCCTGGGTGCCTCAGTCGGTTAAGCGTCTGCCTTCGGCTCAGGTCATGATCCCAGGGTCCTGGGATTGAGCCCTGCATCCGGCTCCCCGCTCAGCGGAAAGTCTGCTTCTCCCTCTCCCACTCCCCCTGCTTGTGTTCCTGCTCTCGCTATCTCTCTCTCTGTTAAATAAATAAAATCTTTAAAAAATAAAAAAATAAAAAAATAAAAGTCCATTATCCTTTCTCACTCAAAATGTCCTATTCTTACCACATTAACTCCTTACTGCCTTTCTTAATTCTTATTCATTAGTGAGATATCCTTTCATTCTCCCAACCCCCAAATGTGGAATCATTTTTCATTCTTCCCCTAAAACTCTCCATATCCATAAAATGATATAGTCTTAGATTATTCTGACTCTTCTTTTTTTAATATTTCAAGTTTTTATTGAAATTCTAATAAGTAACATATAGGGTAATATTAGTTTCAGGTTTAGAATTCAGTGATTCATCCTTACATATAACACCCGGTACTCAACACAAGTGCCCTCCTTAATCCCCATCATCCATCTAGCCCATCCCCCTGCCCACCTCGCCTCCAGTAGCCATCTGTGTGTTCTCTATAGTTGTCTATTTCTTGGTCTGCCTCTCTTTTTCCCCACTATGTTCACTTGTTTTGTTTCTTAAATTTCACATATGAGTGAAATCATATGGTATTTGTCTTTCTCTGACTGACTTATTTCCCTTAGCATAATACACTCTAGCTCCATCCACGTTGTTGCAAATGGCAAGGTTTCATTCATTTTATGGCTGAGTAATATTCCATTGTATATATATATATATACTACATCTTTATTCATTCATCAGTGGATGGACATTTGGGCTCTTTCCATAATTTGGCTATTGTTGATAGTGCTGCTATGAACATTGGGGTGCATGTGCCCCTTGAGATCAGTATTTTATATCCTTTGAGTAAATACCTAGTAGTGCAATTGCTGGGTCATAGCATATTTTTAACTTTTTGAGGAACCTTCATACTGTTTTCCAGAGTGGCTGCACCAGCTTGCATTCCCACCAACTTTCTCCGCATCCTTGCCAACATCTGTTGTTTCCTGTGTTTTTTTTTTTTAAGATTTTATTTATTTATTTGAGAGAGAGAGAATGAGAGAGAGCACATGAGAGGGGGGAGGGTCAGAGGGAGAAGCAGACTCCCCGCCAAGCAGGGAGCCCGATGCGGGACTCGATCCAGGGACTCCAGGATCATGACCTGAGCCGAAGGCAGTCGCTTAACCAACTGAGCCACCCAGGCACCCAAGTTCCCTGTGTTGTTAATTTTAGCTATTCTGACAGGTGTGAGGTGATATCTCATTGTACTTTTGATTTGGATTTCCCTGATGACGAGTGATGTTGAGCATCTTTTCATGTGTCTATTGGCCATCTGGATGTCTTCTTTGGAAAAGTGTCTATTCATGTCTTCTGCCCATTTCTTAACTGGATTATTTGTTTTTTGGGTGTTGAGTTTGATAAGTTCTTTCTAGATTTTTGGATACTAGCCCTTTATCAGGTATGTCATTTGCAAGTATCTTCTCCCATTCCTTAGGCTACCTTTTCGTTTTGTTGATTGTTTCCTTCACTGTGCAGAAGATTTTTATCTTGATGAAGTCCCAATAGTTCATTTTTGCTTTTGTTTCCTTTGCCTCCTGAGATGGGTCTAATCAGAAGTTGCTCCAGCTGAGGTCAAAGAGGTTTCTGTCTGTGTTCTCCTCTAGGATTTTGATGGTTTCCTGTCTCACAATTATTCTTAAAATGGGTCAATGTCTTGTTCTTTGTTGCTGCTGAACAACGATAATTGGTGCATATGTCATTTCCTCTACCCCATATGTCACTGATGCTTCCACTTATCCCTCGGCGGTTCAGAAATTTAGTATGCTTCCCCAGCACCTGAGCAGTCAAGCCCATTCTCATGTCCCCAACAGGGCTGCTTGGCCCATACTTCCCAAATAGTGAAATCCTCACCTTTCTCAGTAAATACCCTCCACTCTGGCCAAAGTCTATGCAGATCCCATGCATTACTGCATCAACACAATTGCTTAGCTAATTCCTATAACTAGCAAGTCTTCGTCCTCTTCCTAGTGTTAGCCTAGTTATTTTCTACCACCATATAAAGGCTGTTTTAATTCTCTCCGCGTCACTAAAGTGATCCTTTGTAACTTTTGCTGCCACCAACCTTGAATAGCTCTGAGCTACACATTTTTTTTGGCTCATAGTGGGCATTTAATAAGCATTTGAATTAAATTACATTTTGCCATATTAATCTCAATCTCCTTCATGTGTGAAAGTATTGTCCTTTAAACTATAGTAGAAGGTCTTGAATTTAATAAATACTTGCCAAATTGAATTGACGGGCTCATAGGTTGGCTCATAATTTTAATTTTTAAATATGTGCTCGGGCATAGACTATCAAAAGTGACCATTTAAACAGAAAGGAAAATTAAGAAAACATTTTTCTTCCACAGTTTATGTGAGAGGAGGATAATTGATGTGACTACTCTTTTTCCCTTTAGGGTACATGCTATTCTCTTAGAAGTCAGGATGAGTTCTGTCATTTTTATCTTTCAACAGTATTATTGAGCAGATACTCTGATGCACAGCACTGTGTGGGAAGACAGCTCAAAGAATGGTCTCTATTTTCTGGACTCCTACATTCTCATTAAGAAAAGAGTAATAGAACGACGCGAGACTTTGCTCCAAAATGGATGTTTTTGTCAGTATGCTAGAGGAATGCACAGGAAGGAATTATCAACGGGTACAAAACAATCAGAGAGAGGCTTGCAGGGAAGAGGGGCACTAGAGATGAGCCTTGACTAAAGGGGGAGTAATGAGCGTTGATGCAAGTCAGTTATTTTCTCTGTGTCTCAGGATCCCCTTGTATAAGATGAGGGGCTGGGGAAGATTATTTTCAGGGGCTACTTTTAGGAATCCAAGGTAAGGAAGTGGGGAGAGAGGAGTCATAGTGGAGAAGGGACAGTGATCACAGCAAAATAAGTGGCTGAGCAAGACAGAGCAATGAAGTGGTAAGGGTTAGGAAAAATCTTTGGGTAGCATTAGGTCTTGAAGAGATAGGTAGCAGGTACCAGGGGTTCAGGATATTCCAGGCAAACAGTTAAAAGTAGGTGGGGCTAAGGATACAAAAATAGTGATTCAAAGGGGCACATGCACCCCAATGTTTATAGCAGCAATGTCGACAATAGCCAAACTATGGAAAGAGCCCAGATGTCCATTGACAGATGAATGGATAAAGAAGAGGTATACACACACACACACACATATATACACAATGGAATATTCGTTGCCAAAAACAATGAAATCTTGCCATTTGCAACAATGTGGCTGGAACTAGAGTATATTATGCTAAGCAAAATGAATCAGTCAGAGAAAGACAAATATCATATGATCTCACTTATATGTGGAATTGAAGAAACAAAACAGATGAACATAGGGGAAGGGAAGGAAAAATAAAATAAGATGAAAATAGGGAGGCAAACCATAAGAGACTCTTAACTCTAGGAAACAAACTGAGGGCTGCTGGAGGGGAAGTGGGGGGGGGCAATGGGGTAACTGGGTGATGGACATTAAGGAGGGCACTTGATGTAATGAGCACTCGGTGTTACATGGAACTGATAAATCACTATATTCTACCCCCTGAAACTAATAATATACTATATGTTAACTAAATTGAATTTAAATACAAATTTAAAAACTAGGTAGGGCTGTATGACTTCTCTTGGTCAGGTATAGCTCATGACACCAAAATCCTGAGGGTCCTGAAGCTTGGAGTTGTAGATAAATGTGTATGCTAAGGGGGAAAAAGAAAATTCTCCTAGTTAGATTGTAAAACTCATTTTGAAGAAAAGAGTAAAGTAAAATCATGCTAGTTACATTTCAAACGCTCAGCAGCCACATGTGGCCAGTGGCTACCATATCGGATAGTGCAATAGAACATTGCCATTATTGCAGAGAATTCTACTGGACAATCTGTGCTCTAGATTTTACAGTGAGTCTGTTCAAAGTCCCAGAGTGAGGTCAGAAAAGAGGAAACACTTTCCTTCCTCAAGCTATCTTTGGTTTTATGATACTTCAAACATTCCCAGAACACCTCAAAAATGTCACCAAATTAGTTTGAAGTTAATTCATTCCAATTCAAGTCAGTTTAAATAAAAAAGTCACACTCCATTTTTTTTTCCTGTGAAGAGCAAAACTTTTCTTGTTCACATCTTCTCAGAAGAGCTATTTGAGCAGGTCTGAAAATAGAACCTGTTTAGAGCACACAGGCTTGTTTGTTCTACCACTTACATCACCAGCACAGTTTGGAGATGGGTAATGTGCACTTGGCCCTTGGTGTTGCTCAGGTGTTGTTTCATTGTCCAGAACCCCTTTGCCACCTCTCCCTTGGGTCTTCTGCCTTTTCTGTTTAGACTTTCTGGTGCGTTCCAAGCAATGGCATCCAAGATCAGCTAGTGAATAAACAGTAAGGATATCCTTCCACAGGAGACACAGGCATGTGGATGTCAAGTTGGCATGGGGGAAACTTCCCACATGGACTTGGTTCATTATAAAAAAATAGTAATCATTTTTAGGACCAAACTTCCTCTCCTTGTCATGTGACAATTTGGGAAAGGAGTTTCAAAACAGAATTAAATAACGATTCTTCGTGTCCAAAGGACTTAAATAGGGCCTTTTTGGGGATGAAACTTACACCCACCAGGGGATGAGGTGCAAGAGTAAATGGGCAAGGGAGCTGAAGATAGCCCTGAGAATCAGAGATGAAAGCAGTAACACGAGGTGTGGCTCGCACTCGCCCATCCCCCTCTGGTGGGTGCCATCTCCCTCTCTAGTCCCACCCTCAGCACATCTGCTGTTACTTCACAATGCAGGGACACCCATCTTTAGCCACAGAAAATAAGACTTTCTGCCATGTTCCATTTGGCTCATTATGGAACAGAAGAGAGAATGAGTCATGTGGCTTGGTTTTTCTCTTCCCTGCCTCGCCTTAGTATAGCCTCTTTGAGCTTTAAGGTACTTCTCTCAATCATGTACTTACACAGCATTAACATTTTATTCAGTGCACTAAATAAGGCATCAAAGATACTAAGATAAAGAAGATGTGGTCTCTGCCCTTGTGGCATTCAGAGACAATTAGAAGGTTGTAAAATATCTGTCACAAATGTCACCACTTTCGGGGCGCCTGGGTGGCTCAGTCGTTAGGCGTCTGCCTTCGGCTCAGGTCATGATCCCAGGGTCCTGGGATCGAGCCCTGCATCGGGCTCCCTGCTCCGCGGGAAGCCTGCTTCTCCCTCTCCCACTCCCCCTGCTTGTGTTCCCTCTCTCACTGTGTCTCTCTCTGTCAAAAAACAAATAAAATCTTTAAAAAACAAAAAACAAAAAACAAATGTCACCACTTTCACCTCCATTACCGTAACATTGTTCATGGACCACTCATTCAGATAAATACTAATTGAGTGTCTACTGCATACTCAGACTGAGCCAAGCACTAGAGATACCAAAGTGTAAAATTCAAGGAAGGTCCCTGCCCTTAGGAAGTCTGCATTCAACATTCTCCTGGTGAGCTCAAATATGGCCTCAGAATCCTTCTCAACACAGTGCTCTGGCTAGTACCACTGAGTCCTTAGACAAGTAGAGAAGAAACCCAATGTCTAAGCCATAATCCTGCAAGTGAGACAGATTCGTGCATAAAACAATGTATTGCTGAGTGACAAAACACTAGAGCAGAAGTACACATTATTAAGTTGTATGGGAATATAGAAAGTGAGTGACTGAACAGTGCCCAGTGAAGTCAAGAAAATTCCTGAGAGGAAATACAGTTTTCCAGGACTTGAAGGAAGCATAGGAATCCATAAAGCAGATCAGAAGTGGCTGGTACAGGGGAGGGGAAGACTGCAGCCACAGGAATGAGCGAGAGCAGAGCCCAAGGCAGGAAGGACACAGGTGATATTCAGGGAACACAGGATGAGAATCCCGAGTGTGGCCGTGTGGGTGAGGTGTTGAGATCAGGGGGCCAGGAGAGGGGACACTGTAGAGGTAGGATTAAGCTCCATTGCCGAAGGTCCTCTGTTCCACGTTGTGAAGTTGGGAATTTATCCTGGTGGCAGCTAGGAGCCCAAGAGGCAAGAGGGGCACTTTAAGTGAAGTGACCTGCTCAAACCTAAAAAGAGAAGCAGTAGAATCTCACACTTAAGAGCATACAGACACTAAGCAAACAGCCTAGGTTTGAATCCACATGTCAGTTAGCTCTTCCGTGCCTCAGTTTTCTCCTCTGTAAGACCGATATGATAATGGCATTCACCTCACTGTCAGAATTAAATGAGGTAATATATGGAAACTGCTTAGAACACTGACTGGCACACAGAAGCCCTCCATGTGGGTCATTTCCATGCTTATCATGCTGTTTTGGCAAATTTGGAAGCCAAGGCACAGAAAGAAAAAATAATTTACTCAGGATAAAATGCTCTTTTGTGGTGGGGACTGGATACCTATCCATCATGCCAAACCACTTTGAACATGAGCATTATCAAACATTCATCTCTCCCTATGGATCCTAGCAGATACATTTTTTTTGTTTGTTCAGATGATGAAGAGGAAATTAATTCTTCTTAAAACTCTTTGTCATTTCTATTTCCCCCTTTTATCTTAAGATGCTCCAGCTGCTTCCCATATTGTGTTCTTCCACTCTGTTGTTCTTTTATTTTAACATGTACTATTTCATTTTCCCAAAACACAGTGCAATTTATCATAATGTAAAAAAATAAATAAATAAACCTGAGCAGAAACACAAAGCACATTTTTCTCCAGGAAACTTCCCTGTTCTCAAGCACAGGGAGAGAAAACCCAGTGGCATCTTCAGCAAACATATGCATCAATAAGTGTGTTAATCATATCAATGTACGAAACTGGTCCAGCTCTGCTGGAATCCTTTGCTTGCAAGTGAGAGAGAAAGCACTCTTTGAAGATGGGCCAGATCTGTCAATCACTGCACCAGTCCAAGGCATTCGTGTTTGCAATGGTTCCCACATTTGCAAAATAAGCACATTGGTTATTAAACTGTTCTCAAGGAAGCATTTTCCTAGGTTTCTATATACAATAAACAAAATCCTTTGCTCCTCAAATGATTGCTATGGTATCCGTGGTCAGAAGTGGAGACTTACCACCACTTGGTGTTAAAATCAGGCTGTGCCTGCCCATTCTCAAAGCAATGTGACTGATTAGGAATGGGGGTCTGTGATCAGGAATGAGAAAAGGAGTCAACTTGGATGGGAGAGAAGAAAGTGATATTTTTAGTTGTGGATCTTTGGGCCAGATAAAGGTTGTAGAGGCTTAGTACATATATAGATCTTAGAACACTAGGTTTTTGCCTTTTGTGGGAGGAAACAGCTGAGGCTTATTTAAGAGAAACTGATGTAATGGGGTATATGTTTGATATAGTCTAGTATTTTCTAGAGGAAGAATTTTATGAGAGGAGTGCAGGCTATAAAACTCCATGGATCAGAGAAAGAGTGGGATTCTGGATCTATGTTTAGATGAGGAGTCTCCATCGGCATCGCTCTGCGCAGTGGTACTCAGTACTCAGAGTGTCCAAAATGCCCTCGGTGGCCAAGGGTGCAGTTAGTCTAGTTGGGAGGCGGCGTCTCCCAGACAGTAGGTGGTTTGAAGAATAAGGACATCAGCCAGGTGTCAAGTACAGAAGAGCTCTGTAGCTCTCAAGCCTGGGGCACATCAGAGTCTCTTGAAGATATATATGTTTTTCTTTTCTTTTCTTTTTAAATTTAAAATCTAGCAACGTAATATATACCTAGTAAAGTAAAGAAATCCGAAGTGCATATCTCCATGAGTATTTAAAAAACCATCTCACCCATACTTCACCTGGATCAGGGTATAGACCATTGCCAGCACCCCCAAGCCCCCTCGAGCCCCTTCCTAGTTAGTGCCTGCCAGACCCACGAAGGAACTCATCATCAGACCTGCCTCACCAGAGTTGCTTTGCCTGCTTCTGAACTTTATCTAAATGAGATAATACAGTATATACTCTTTTATGTCTGGATCTTTCGTCAGCATGATGTCTATGAGATTCATTCATGTTGCTGCATATGGAAGAGTTTGCTTTTTCCACAGGTGTATAGTACGGCTATGTGAATAGCTGCATACAAACTTATATCTCATTATATCTCCTTGTTGAATTATGTTATTTTGTATCTTGTTGAATTGAAATTTTATTATCATAAATGTCTCCCTCATCTCTAATAATATTTCTTGCCTTAAAATTTGCGTTGTCTGATCTTAGTAAAGCAATGCCAACCTTTTAAAAATATATGTATTAGAGGTTGTATGTGTTTTATCCTATCCTTTTCAACATTTTTGTGTTCTTATGTTTAAGGTATATTCTTATAAGATAAGGTATATTCTCTCTATATTTATATTTATATAGATATGGATGATATATATATGTAAGATATATCTGTATTTTGTTTTTTTTTTAATTTGGGTAATTTAGTCTATCTACATTTAATGCAATAACTGACATATTTGGATTTAAATATACCATTTCACCATTCGTTTTCCATTTATCCTATTTTATTCTTGTTCTCTTTTTTTGCCTTCTTTTGTATCAGTCTAGTATTTTTAAATCCATTTTTATTTCCATTAGTTGTACTGTAATGTATTCTTTTATTCTTCTCAGTGGCTACCTATAATGCATCCTTGATCTAATAGAATCTACCTATAATTAGTACCTTTACTACTTCTTAGATAATACAAGGACTTGCAACACTTTGATCTATTTATGCCTTTCCCACCTTTTTGCTATTGTTACCAATTCCTTTAATTCTACATTTATTGGAATCCTCATTAGACATTACTATTGTTACTAAAAAGGAATATTCATTTAATTTACCTACATTCCTCCCATTTTAGTACTATTCTTCCTACTTTTAATTGCTTCTATCTAGGATTATTTCTCTTCTGCCTGATAAACTCCCTTTACTATCTATATATGATACACATGTAGGTAGTGTCCTGCTGGAATGAATTTCCTTAGTTTTGCTGGTCAGAACTCTTTATTTTACTTCATTTCTGAAAGATATTTTTGCTAGCTATAGAATTCTAAGTTGACAGGTGTCTTCTTTCTACTCTGTAAAAATATCATTTTCTCATTTGGTGGCTTCCGTTGTTTCTATTAAACATTCAGGTGTCAGTCTTATTGCTGCTTCCAGAAGGTTGTGTGTCCTTTATCTCTGGCAGCTTTTAGGATTTTTTCTTTGCTATTATGATGTGCCTAGGTGTGCTTTTCTTGTATTTATCTTGTTTAGGTTTATGGAGATTCTTAAATCTGTGGCTTTATATATTTCATAAATTTCAGATTATCCCTGGACAGTTTTTTCACACATATTTCTTCTGCTCCATCTTTCTTTGCATCTTAGATCCCTATTGTACAATGGAGGCATTTTTATTATGTGCCATTTGAGTCTTGCCCTTTTTAATTTTCCACTCTTTATGTTTGCAATCTACATATTTTCTACTGACTACCTTCCAGCTGCTTAATCCTCTTTTCTGGTTTGTCTGCTGTTACACTCATCTACTTAATTCTTAATTTTAGTATTGCCCTATTTATGGTCCTACAATTTTAATTTTCCATATATTTTAGTGCACTGAAGAAATCACCCCTATCTTTATCTATTTCCTGAAGGCATTCATTGTAGGTATTTTAAAATCCGTGTCTGATAACTTCAATACTGTGATCACCTATGGTCTCTTTCCCTTCCATGGTTTTGTTCCTCTTGCCTTGTAGTCATTTGGTCCAGTTTCCTGGCACGCCTCTTAATTTGAATGCCAGACATTATCCATGAAAAGTAATATGGAGCTCTGGAAGATTTTATCTTCCTCCAGAGTGGATTTAATATTCTTTTGGCAGGCTGATAGAATAGAGGCAAATCACCTTAATGCAAGCAGCTATTGCCATGACTTTAGGTTTTGGGGAGGCATGTGTACTTTCTGTTTGTCCTTACTTCTAGGGAGTAGCTCTTGGAGTGTGTGGTAGGGAGGGTCCCAGCTAAAATCCTGGTATATTTCTAATGGCCTCACCTTCCTAGCAGGCCCACCTCCACTTTTAGTCTCTTCGGTACCACAAGACTACCCAAATTCCTGTTTAGTCTTTTAGCCTCTCAGGTTTCACTTGGTTTCTGGATCTCTACCACTACCCACCCTCCCTACCGTGCACTACCTAAGAAGCATATTTTTCATAGTACCTTTTAGAATCATTCATGTAGTCTCTTAATAGTTTTCAAATCTTCTTCATATTGCTGTCTCCCTTCTGTTGCACAAGAAGATATGTTGGAGTCCTAACCCCAGGTACCTGTGAATGTGACCTCACTTGTTAATAGGGTCCTTGCAGATGTCATTAGTTAAGATCACAGTGGATTAGGGAGGGCCATAAATACAATAAGACCAGAGTCATTATAAGAAATAGAGAAGGCACAAAGACACAGACACAGAGAAAGAAGGCCATGTGATGATAAAGGCAGAGACTGAGGTTGTGCAGCTATAAACCGAGGAAAGCCAAGGATTGCCAGCAACCACCAGAACCTGAAGGAAGGATCTAGAGCCTTCAGAGAGAGCATGGCCCTGTTAATACCTTCGCTATGGACTTCTAGCCACCATGCCTAAGAGAATAAATTTCTGTTTTCAACCACCTAGCTTGTGGTCATTTGTTATGGCAGCCCTAAGAAACTAATACTAATGTTGATTTATGTCCTATATCTATTCATGATTAGATTTGTTTATTTGATTAAGAACTGGAAAGAAAAGTGTTCATTTTTATTTCTTTTGAACTCATTGATTCATGCTTGTATTATTTTTGTTATTTATTACCATTTTTTTCTTACTGTTCCAGCTTTTTTTCTGACTGTATTCTTATAATTTTTAGAATTGAGTACTTAATGCTGCTAGGACACACAGACTCCAGGGGTTGAACCTGAAAGATATGTCACACGTGGAAAGTCCACTGAGAATTGGCCAGCCTTCCTCCACCCCGTAGTTCTGCCATCTGACTAGCTGTGGTGGTTACTGGAAGAGCAGAAGAGAGACAGAAAGGGGACATAGTCTCCTAACGGCCTCAGTCCTGGAGAGAAACCTCATCCACTCGCAGTTCATTGGCCAAGAGTAGTTACAAAGCCTCAGTGTAACCACAGGTAGGATACGCAATGGAAGGGAGTATTTGGAAAACTTATTTGGTACTATGTCTGCTGCAATTCAGTTGAACTTAAAGATTGTTCAAGTGAATAAAGCTATGGATTTTCCTGTGCATATAGCTTAGGTACATCTCACGTATTTTAGACTGTCTTCAGCTAGTATCCCTTCGAATATGTATTTGTCTCCAATTACACAAATATATGAGATCATCCGCGATTGTCCCATAGATCTCAGATGTTCTTTTCTGTTTTTTTAAATTTTTCCTCTGTATGTAAGTCTGGATAATTTGACCCATCTTTAGGTTCAGTGACCTTTTCTAGTCTTTCTAGTGGAAAGCCTAGGGTGTTGACCAAGGTGTCTCCCTTCCAGTGGGTCAGAACTCCAATGTCTCCTGGCCCCTGTGTAACCTCAGAAATCCCTGTTATCCCCCGGCCACCAGCAGCTGCCCTCTGGTAGGCCCCCTGAGTCTTGCTTAGTGCCTGCACAGTTAAAGATTCTGCCAAGGACGGAAGCCCCTATGACTTCTGGGGCTCCTCAACAGCTGCCTTCTCTCAGCTCCCTCGACCCACAATCCCAGATATTTTAATGACCCAGTCACTGTTCCCTCCCCCAACCAGACCTGGCTCTGCAGTGTCTCCACTTCCATTTGGAAAATGCCCCAGGAAGAAACCCAGGTTGGTGCTAAACTCCACACTTCTCTCCTCCAGCAATTGCGTCCTGTGCGGGCTGCTACCGGACCCCTGAGAAGAGTCATGGCACCTCCTTCATTCAGTTGCATCGCAGCTTACTGCCAAACCAGCTGCTCTGTCATAGGCAGGGTCGCAAGTCTGTATCACGGATATTTTTAAAATGTGATATTCTCATTTTCACTATCTTCCAAAGACTGTAATTCTACTTTTCATTTCTTATGAAATGAAATGGTTCCTTAGGCTTTTTTTTCTACTTTTTTTTCATTTTTATATTTTATAGTTCTACTCTTGACATCAAATAATATAGCTTATACATTTACAACTTTTTGAAGTGGATTGAGACCCATATTTGGTTTGATAGGCCATCAGTTTTAAGATAATTATTTTATAGGTCTATGAAATGATTATTTAACTCATAAAATTTAGTATTAATTCATTTAATCATTTCAATTATATTATTCAAAATTTCTACATCCTTATTTGATTTTGGTATATTTTATCACTCAAACACAAATAATATTGTACTAAGTTTTCTTGCCATTATTGTGTTTTTATAAATTAATTTTGCCTTTTTTGTCTCAGTTTTTGCTGTATATTTTTTATTTGCATGTATTTTATCGGTCAAGCATGAATTGTTTTGTTGAAATAGGTACTTATCAAATGTTGCTGGCATGTTTTAAAGTGAGGAACTGAACTATAAAGAAATAATTCTAGTTTGCATAATGGCACCCTTCATCAAATGACATTAATCATTCACTCTACTGTAACATTATCCTGAATTAATAAGGAAACCACATAGTGGACTTCTATTAAAAAAAGACAGGTCAGGGCGCCTGGGTGGCTCAGTTGGTTAAGCGACTGCCTTCGGCTCAGGTCATGATCCTGGAGTCCCTGGATCGAGTCCCGCATCGGGCTCCCTGCTCGGCAGGGAGTCTGCTTCTCCCTCTGACCCTCCTCCCTCTCATGCTCTCTGTATCTCATTCTCTCTGTCTCAAATAAATAAATAAAATCTTTTTTTTAAAAAAAAAGGATAGGTCAGTGTAATATATTTTAATATGATTCATTGGGTGCCTACTATGTGCCTGATTTTTCTTTCCTGAATGAATGATACTTCAGATCACAGGAAATATTTGACTTACTATGGTCAAACAAAATTTACTGAACATACTTCATTATCTTAACCAGTTTTTCCTTTACAAAGGTAGAAATTATATTTTCTTGCTTTCCATATAGCTACATTTAAGTCACATTCACGAAAGCCGACTCATCAACAATTTCACCTTTAAAACAGCAGTTTCTCAACCTGCTCACTGTCCACCACAAATAATAGTTGCGAGGCAGTGGCTGAGCCTGTATTTCAATACTATTTGGGGTGCCAACTAGATATTGCTAAAAATTACTTCTTGGATTCCCTTGCAATAAGAGGCGATTGTGTTGTTCTATATATTTTGATGTTTTGTTATTGGTTGAATAAAAGTTTATGCCTTTCATCTTAATTTTATATTTTCACCCTAAATTATAACTTTTATTAATATAGAACGATCTTCCTTATTCAATTTTAATAATGTTTGCTTTGGTTTCTAGATTGTTTGAAATTAATTTTGCCATTTCAATTTTTTTGTTATTTATGTTTGCCAGATAAATCATTGCCTGTAGTTTTCTTTTTAAACTTCAAGTCATTTTGTTTTAGATCTGTTATTTTAGGCAGTGTATAGCTCAATTTTATTTTTTAAAACAATCTGAGTGCCTTTGTCTTTTGATAGATGTATTCAGCCATTTAAGTTACTGTCATAACTGGCGTGTTTGATCTGATATTGTCTTACGACATGCTCTGAGTTCTTGTTTAATGCCTATGTGATGCTGCATAGTCTATTTTTGTTATTAATGTTTATTATTTATTTTCAGTCAGTGATGGGTTTTATTTGCTTTTATTTTCTGTAGTGATTTGTAAGGTACATATCCACTTAAAAGTTCTACAGGTGGTTATCTTTAAGTTACAAAAAAAACCCACAAAACTTTTTATAGTAGACATTAATGGAGGCGGTAGGATGCTACCTGGCTTACATTTCTTTTTCTACGTACATTTTCTTCATACAGTCACCTAGTGCAGAGACTCTTAACTGGGATAATTTTGCTCCCCTGAAGATAGTTGCCAATGTCTGGAGACATTATGGTTGTCCAAACCTGGAGACAGAGAGTGCTAAGGTCATCCAATGAGTAGAGGCCAGGGATGCTGCTGAACATCCTGCAATGAAGAGGGCACTCCCCCACAACAAAGACTTATCCAGCCCCAAATGTCCATGGTGCAGAAGTTGAGAAACCCTGATCTAGTTAAACCCCTTTATCTTGCATATGAGGAGTTTGAGACTCACAGATGTGCAGTGTCCCGTCCAAATTCAGTTAGCTACTTAGGTTCCAGAATGAGGACAATAATCCAATACTCTAGCCTTTTCTGCTACAACACCCTATCTCTTTAACAGATGCTTATCTAATACAAGCCGCTCCCTATGTGTGTTGCAGAAGTGTGTGGAAGATAAAAGATGACAGCAATAGCTTCTTTCATAGCAAATCTGAGACCGTTTCTGCTTATTCAGCTTTTTGGCTGAATAAGATCAAGTAAAACGTGGTTGGTGCTGCAAAGCTTTAGTGGATTATAGCAGCCATGTGTTCAGCGAGCACTTTTGGTTTTTTGCAAAATATGAAATGTAAAATACACAGAATGTGAGAGAAGGAAGTTTACTTTGAGGTCGTCCTCTCATCCATCATGGTCCTCTAGACTGACTCTGCTTGGACAATTTCAGCGAGGGGAAGCTCAAGACACTCAGATGCTGGTTATAATGGTGATTACTCTAAATGCAAGGCAGACTAGAAATTACAACTGTGATTACGGTGACCATAAGGTAACAATTGAATTTATGTTCATAAATCCATCAGGAGAGAGTTTGTCAAACAGAACAATGTGGGTGTTGTTGTGAAAAAGATTCTAAGAGGGTGCGGAGCAATGTATGAGGTTGGGAAGTGCTTTAACATGACAGGTGATACAATCACAATTTCCGGGCCCTAGAAGGAGTGTCTGCCTCCAAGGACAAAGGAGCCAACCCACTCTGAGTACCTAAGTTCCTGGATCAGAATGATTACTTCTTCAGGGAAAATTGTAGGGAGAATTTCAATATTAAGGCATGATGGCTGACTTAACTACCAAGGTACTGACTGGCTGCAAGAGGGAAGAAAATCCAAAAGGTTTCTGGGAAGGAATCATGCAGGTAAGAAGATCTCTAGAATATTGCCTGTCACCTACAGGGCAAAGGACAAGGAGTAGAAAACACTCTTTACTTGGATCAACATTTTGGATGTGGACAGAGATAAAGAAATCACCAAATTAAAGTAAAAATGTGAATTCTGGTTTTAAAAACTATTCATTTATAAAAGTGGACTTTGTTCTATAATTAAATTTTGTATTTTATTCCCACCCCAACCTGACCTCCTCCCCACTTCCCCTTAGTCTTTCCCCAACTCAGTTAATGGTACTACCATCTACCCAGGTGCCTAAGCCTTAGATGTTAGTCTTGATTCCTTGCTCCTCTACATCCTCCACAATGAATCCAATACCATATTATATGGATTCTATCTCCTAAAATCATCTCAACTCCAGACACCTGAAACATCTTCACTGCCATGATCCAGGTACAGGCTACCACAGTCTCTTATTTGGAAAACTGCCATGATTTGTCTGATTGCCTTGATCTCTTGTCATCTATTCTCTACACAGCAGCAAGAGGTGGTTCTTTTTTTAAATGGAAATCAAATGATGTCACAGTCTTCTTCCTGGATATGGCCAAAGGTTCCATCAAGAACATTACATAATGATGATGATAATAATAATAATTAATAATGCCTTTAATTTAGGTATTATTGTCATTTGGTCCAAAAAGAATACTGTGATGTAGTTCTCATTCTGTGAATGAGGACACTGATGTTCAACAAGGTGAAGGAACTTGCCGCAGATCACAAAATTAGGGAGTGTCTGAACTGCGAGGCAGGTCTGTTGGATTTCAAGGTTATGCTGGCTGCTCTTCCTTCCTCCTGCTCCGCTTTTGGGAAAGGCAAGTCCTCTCTCTTCTTCCGTGCCAGGGAATGCTTTTTATGTGTTTCCATAGCCGACTCTTCCGAATTCTACTTTCTTATGTTTTAATACTGGGAATGTAAACTGGTTGTTGCTAAATTTTCAGGAGTTCTACATTATTATATAAGAAAATAACAGAAGGAACAAGAAAAATAATTATGGAATTTCTGAAGCTAAGCTTCAATGATTCTTTTTTTACAATGAAACATAATTTTAATTTTTCTGGAACAAATGGGTTTTAACAAAGAACATCAGCCTAATAACGAAAAAGTGAATTTTAAAATGCTTCAGCTTGTTTTTCAAGTGAACTTGGGACATTATTATCAAGAAAATTTAGTTTTGAATGGTATTTTGCATTTCGCTTTCAGTTAAATTCAATGCAAGTAGATGGGGAGGACAGGCTTTGGATAAAAGGAAGCTGATGTTCAATGGTAAACCAGATTTGGTCCAAAAAAACCCATGTTTACCACCTACTGATCTAGGAAAAAATGTAAGTCAACTACTCTCTCTAAATATCAGGTAAACTCACTGAACAGTGGAGGCTAATTCCTATCTCCAAAAGCTATTGTGGCGATTCACTGGGACAACATATCCTAAAGCGCCTACCATTGTGCCATGCCCAGGCCATAGAAAGATTTCAAGAGAATGGGTTGTATCTGAAGTGTAACAGATGCACAAGCAATGCATGGGTATAGAGAGTGGAGGAGGTCATAGTAAATGAGTGACATGGGAAAGATTTCATGGAGTAGGTTACATTTAAATTGGCATTTGAAGAATGGTTAAAATTTCAACAGGTGGAGTTTAGTGATAACAAAATTCCAGTACAGTACATGGATTAAAAAAAAAGGCCAAAAAGTGTAGTGATCCAGGAATCACAAGTGATGAGGATTGGCTTGGTATAAAAGGTTAGCAGAAAGAGAGAGGAAGAATTAATACTATGATTAGATTGATAGATTCCATTTCAACCAAATCTGAAAACACTATCTACTGTGAGATGTGATATTCTTTCATGCTCCATCCAGAAAGAAGAAAACCCAGCCAACTAAATAGCAACACAATATATTGACTTTATTTTATTGATAGAGCTCTCTTAGAATTGGACATCGTATGCTATTCTTGTGCAGAAGTGGGAAAGAAGACAAAAAAGCGGAAGAAGCTGGTTTGAGAATGCCTCAAGCCCTGCCACTCTCAGCATCCCCAGCCATGTGTGCATTTGGTACAATGTTGTCCTCTGTGCCCCCAGGAGCTCTGAGAACGAGGTGTTCTTGAAGGAGTGCTCCGCTGTGGTCTCGGGGGCCTTCTCCACACTGCCCGTACCCCGTCTACAAATTCTGCTGTGTGTTCTCAGGCATCAGCAACCGTATCACTCCCACCACACGGCTGCCTGAGATGTTAAGACACAAACTGATTTCAGAGATGTTAAAATGTGGGGGGGAGGGAGTGTGTTTTTAGAAAATCTTTGCAAGTCTGTGGCTGTGAAAGCCCTGAGAATATATTCTGCTTCAAGTCTGTACTTTAATCTGTAGCCAATTAGGAAGCATGGGATGCTTTTAAATCAGATGGGCTTTGGGTGATTCATTCCAGTAGTGGGGCATGGGGGGTGGGCTGTAAGAGTGGGGAGCTCCCAGGTCTGTGGGTTGGTGAGAGGTGAAGATGGTCTCAACCAAATGAACAGCTGAGACCATGGAAAGAAGACAGGAGAACCTTCCATGGGAATGCCACTCTCCTGAGCAAGTTCATACAATTTCCCATTGGGCTTTATGCATAAAATTGAATCTTTTAAGTTAAATTGTGTTTTTCAGCAATCCTATGTCCGGGCCCTGAAATAAGACTGGGGAGATTTATTAAAGAGTTCTGAGAAGCTCTAGTTATCCAGACTGACAACAAATGGTTTCCACTTTTTGATTCTTTAGTGTCCACTAGGCCCTGAGCTAGTATGGAGTGTGCAAAGATGGGTCTGACTCAATCCCTGTCCCTGAGGAGCCCACAGTCTAATGGGGAAGACAGAAGAAGAGTTAGAATACCACTGGGTATATTCGGTGCAGGGGCGGAAGGTGGCACAGAGGACGGAGCATCAAATGCCTCTAGAGCCTGGGGTGGCAGAAAGGGAGCAACAAACTCTTGTCAATCAAGATACACAAAAGGAGAAACAGGGATAGGATCTGGTGGGTTTTGCTGCTCAGAATTCAAATCTCTCTTTTTTTTTTTTTAAGATTCTATTTATTTATTTGACACAGAGAAAGAGATAGTGAGAGAGAGAGAGCACAAGCAGGGGGAGTAGCAGGCAGGCAGAGGGAGAGGGAGAAACAGGCTCTCTGCTGAGCAAGGAGCCGATGCGGGGCTCGATCCCAGGACCCTGGGATCATGACCTGAGCCAAAGGCAGCCGCTTAAGCGACTGAGCCACCCAGGCACGCCAGAATTCAAATCTCTTTCAGCGGGTAACTTTATTCCTCAGTTCCTTGAGGGCAGGGTATGCATAGAGTTTCCTAGGTCAGGCAGTCCTCACAGAGGCAAGCAAAACCCTCACATCGTTTATATGCCCCAACTCCCTGTAAGGGCCCAGAAAGTATCAGAAACACAGTGTGGGCTTGGACAGTGCTTCTCCCCGCCTCTGAAGTATGAACCTAGTCGGAGACCTCCCCTCACCAGCACCCCACTCTTCCAGGAATGTGCACTCCTTAGGGAGGAAGAACATCCAAGCTGTTCTTTTTACAAGCTGATGTGTCTTTGCCTTGCGGGAAAAAATTTACCTCTTGTGAATTTACTCTGTCTTAGTGAGGAAGTGGATTGAATTTTCTGCTAGATCAACACGTGTGACTTGTGCCCAGAAAAATTTCCAGGGAGAGAATGTGGCAATGGATGTAGATTCTGCTGTCTTGAGTCATTATGCCAATGATTGGTGTGGTTCTCTGCAGGGTTTATCTCCCTGAAGAAAACCCCAGACTGGACATAAAGATACTGCTTGAAGCTAATCTGTCAATTACTGAGAATAGCTCTGCAAGTATATATATATATATGTATATACATATATATATGCGTATATATATATATGTGTATATATATATGTATATACATATATATATGATGCTAAAATAGAGAGTATGAAAATTGAGAATAAAATTTGCCTAAATTCAGCATCCTGCTGATGCCTAGGTATTGGTGAAAGAAATAAATCTCTTTGGTGGAGTTATTATCCATATGTTTATGATATTTTAGATTTAATCTTCCATATTTAACGCTGAAGAGATTTTCTAGCTAGCGTAAATCCAACTGTGGTAAAGAAAAAATGGCAAAATACAAAATGACTCAATGCAAAATGACTAGAAAAGTCTATTTCTTACTCACATGGAGTTCAAAATGAGGGTTTGTAATGGGCAAAGGGCAATCAGCGACCTTGGTTCTCTCCTGCTGTTTCAAAATTTACTGTACTCACTTATAAGAACCTAGCAAGCGGACAAAGGCATCGGGGATGATGCATGGGTGGTTTTCTGGGGGACAAGCTTGAAAGGAACTCACATCACTTCTGCTCACATTTCATAGGAGAGAACTGTCACCTATATACACTTGACTGTGAGGGAGCTTGTGAGGTGTAGACTACACCTCACAAGGTAGGTGAGGTAGACTACACCTCACAAGAGTCGTATGTTTAAGAAGTAGAGGAAATAGGTTACAGGTTAACAGTCAGCCAGTCTGCCATGGTTTGCCCTTCTGTTCACCAAAGATGGTGTCTGTCCCGCCATTCTTCTCACAGAGAAAATACACTCAGCCTCCTCATCAAGGGAGGAAACTAAAGTTCCACATTGTCACCACATCCAACTTTGATGTCTGTGTGGTGTACAGTCCTCTCCATGGGTCTAGATGACCCAGTGAAACAGTTACCTATGAATAAGCCATTTGAACTTCGCACACTCCACAAGCAACAATGGAACATGGGAAGGGTAACAGCAAAACTCCCATTCAAAAGAAGACTATTGTCTTGGGCCAGCCCATAGTAATGATGGAATACTGCTGGGCAGGCACTGTGAAGGTCACCTAATTTGGAAGTTTCTCACTGAAGCCCCACTTCTGCTCTATAGAAGGAACACCATGGATCCTGGTGCCACCCTCAGGGAGGTCTTTCTGACATGCTTTCCTCTTCTACTTCAAAGTGGGCATTGGAGAACAGGCTTTCCTTGAGGGCTATAGGGCTTTCAGAGCCCATTTTCTGTTTGTGTAAGGTTGGTTGCCCAAAGATTGTTTCAAGGGTTAAACTGTCAAAGAAGGTCTTAAGCCCAGAATCATGGTTTCTTTGACAACACACGTCCCACAAAAACTGTGTGGGTTTTTGATCCATTTGCCTCAGTAAATCTCATATATCAATAATTATACCCCAATTTTTTCCTAGCCTAATTTTTAAAATCAGCTTTGTTTCCTTATCTCTCTTTCTCCTCCTTTCTCTTCCCCTCTCCTGTCTCTCCTTCTGTAAAGTTAATGGTGGCCATGTTGAGCTATCTAAAACAATATGTTTTGGGGAGAAGGCAACATGCTTAATCTGATGTTTGCTATAGAACTTGGTTACTCTGTGCTGTTACCTTTGGACACTTGATGTTCCTGGACAGCTGGACTCTCAATATCACCACCACTGTGAATATTTTCTCACCTATTCCAGTGTCTTTTGATTGGAGCCGTGATTGGGTTAAACGCCTTTCTGGCTCTCAGGTAGTATGGAAAAGGAACCACTGGTCTCATTGGCTTCCTGTGAATTGAGAAGCGAACCTCTGTCTTACCATGACTCAGTCCCTTTATGAGCCCGAGCACCATATGTATCCTCCTCTTTTTCAAAAACAATGCTCTCGTGTAACTGTTCTCCTTAGGGAAGAAAATGCACCCCAGAAGTTCCCCACAAGGAGACACCTCAAGTTACATCAAGTGTTGTATCCTGTTCCAGGTCTGGGATCTCTGCGTTGTACTCTATTTTCTTTCACTGTTAGTCTACAGCTATAAACCAAATTGGAAAATTCACCATCAAGAACCCATAAAGGGAGAAAGAAATGAAACAAAATGGAATTTAGGTAAAATATACAAATATATGTACTTGAGAAAATGAAGAGGGGATTTCTGGTAGACGCTGTGCTTCTAGGTAAGAGATCATGGAGCTGTAGCTGGCTGGGATGGCTGTTTCTTGCGCTCCTACCCACTTTATTTACACCCTCACTGCTGAGAGGCTGGAGCCCCTGGTGGTCCTGCTTGTATAGTATCACAGTACTTTTCTATAACATTTTGCTGGTAGGCTTGGTAATATAAGGACATCATCTGGGTTCCATACATATCCCTCTCTAGCTATAGTGTGCAAAAATGTCCTTGATAATTATGATCAATAATTACAGTCAACACTGTGACCTCCTTTTATGTCTATTTACTTAGTGCTTGAAAAACCCCAAATGGCCATGTTCCAATTCAATGGAATCATTGCTGAGTCTCCTGATTAGAAGCATTACTCCTTCGTGATTCTATGTATGCAGTAAACCAATGTAATCATTGACTTGTGAGTTAGTGGGATGGTAAAGCTCCCCATAAATAAATTGTGGTGCACGTCTGCAGAGGAGAAGTAACCCCGAGGCAAAACATACTAATCTCTGTCAGGTAAAAGCATACTGCTCTGGTTATTTGTCCTGTCAGTTTAATAATTGTATACCAGATATTGGGGCTATCTCCCTTGTGCCAATTCTCAGCTGTCATTGAGCCACTCCACGTGATCAACCTTATAATAATCCCCTCTTTTGTACACAAGTGTAAGTTCTACATTTTTAACTTGAGACACCTGGAGACGTGAGGGAAGTCACCGCCCTGCGAGTTTTCAGACTGAACGTGGCACTAACTCTAAATCACACAGGGACGCAGCATTGTCTTTTTTGTTTGGTTGGTTGGTTGGTTGGTTTTGGTTTTGGTTTTGTTTTGTTTTTTTTAATTTATTTAACACCAAATAAGAGCTTCAGGGTTCCTACTTTGTCCTCCTGCCACAATAGCTTCAGTCAAGGATCTGGGAATCAGTGCAGGAATTCTGCTTGTGGCTAAACAGTTTATTTCCACCTCTGCACTCAGGAACAGGGGATATGTCACGAATTAGATCTTGGTCTCACTTTGCCTACCAGGAAGGTGGTCTAGAGTCATAACTATTCATTACTTGATTTTCATAGTCTCTCCCCCACATTTCCTTGAGAAAGGCTAGAATATAGATTCCTATTTTTTATTTTTATTATTTTTATTTTTTATGATCGTGGCTCTAGTATCCCTTCTCAAAGGTAAAAGCTTAGCTCCATTTAAGGAACTACAGGTCTGGGAATAGATGAGTGGCCGTTATTATTAATTGTGTGGATTAGCCACTATGGAAAACAGTATGGAAGTTCCTCAAAAAGTTAAAAACATAAGTACTGTATAATCCAATAATTCCACTACTGGGTATTTTCCAAAAGAAAATTAAAATCTTAATTTGAAAAAATATAAGCCTCAACCTGATTTTAAAATTGACACCCTTCCTCCTTTGATAAGTACTCTCAGAGAAAATCTCTCTAAATATTTCTTATTTTTGCCTATCAAAATTAGCAGTCATTAATGTTTTTAGCAGTTTACTATGGAAATTTTCCAGTATGAAGTAACAAGGAAATAATTCTACAGTGAACACATGTCTACCCAACTACCTAGATTTTATCATTAACATTTATCATGTGTTTCATCACATATCTGTTTCTTATTCCTCTTGCTTTAATCTATTTTGCTTTTATACATTCAAAGTATGTTGCAGATTTGATACACTTCCCCCTAAATAGTCTGGCATATACATGAGTTTTGACAAATACAATCACCTGTATAACCCAACCTATTTAAATATAGAACCTGAGTCTTTCATATGTAAGTTTTCACTTTTTGAGCTTAATTTTGTAATGACCTCTGGAGTATGTTGAGTTATTAATTTACTTATGACCTGGGACAGTGAAAAGTGGGTATGGATTGGGGTATGAGGAGAATTGATTTCCTCTTATTTAGCTACTTATTCAGGCAAGGGGAGCCCATCACTAAAGCAGGGGGTCTAGTTCAGCAGGCAAAGGAAAATCAGATTTTGTATATGAAGTAAAATTCTGATAAACAGCTTAACATTTGGTCTGTCATTTTATTTCTCTGTTTTTTTTTTTCTGTTTCCTATCTTCCTGTGGGTTACTTGAAACTTCTCTTAGAATTCTATTTTATCTATAGTGCATTTTAGTGCATCTCTTTGTATAAAATTTTGTTATTTCTCTAGATACTACATTATACAGACATAACTTACCAACAGTCTACTACTGTTGAGATTTTACCAGTTCATATAAAGTGCGGAAGCCTTATCTTATATTAAGTTCCTTTATCCTTTCCCATTTGCCTTAAATATTTCCTCTACATATGTTGACAATTACATCAAACAATGCTATAATTTTTGTTTCAAACATCACACACAATCTTGAAAACTCAAGAGGAAAAAGAAAATATATGATACCTACCCACATTTACTTTTTCTCTTGTTCTTTAGTCCTTCCCATGTTCCTAGATTTGTTCTTTTATATTTCCTGTCTGTTTCAAGAACTTTCCTTAGCCATTTTCCCAGGGTAAGTCTACAGGTGACAAATTCTCTTGGTTTTCCTTCATCTGAGAATGTCTTGATTTCTCCTTCAAGCCTGGAGGCTGTTTTTTTCCTGGATGTAGAGTTTGGGCTTAATAGCTCTTTCCTTTCAGCACTTAAACAAATTATGGTGCCTCTTCATCCTGGTTATTTCCGACAGACATCTGCTGTCATTTTGATCGTTTCTCCTCTGTAGGTAGGGTGTCACTTCTCTCTCACTGCTTTCTAGATGTTTTGTTCTTGCTTTTAGAAGTTTGACGCTAATGGGTCTTAGTGAGCATTTCTTTGAATTTATTCTCATTGGGGTCCAATAATTTTCTGGGGGAATCTAGGTTTATGTAATTTGCCAATTTTGGGTAATTTTTACTTGTGATTTCTTTGAAATTTTTTCAGCCCCGCCCTCGTTCTCCTCTGCTCTGAAACTCTCATGATATGAATATTAGATCTTTTGTTATATCCAAAGACTATTCCTTTTATTTCAGTGTACTTTCTCTCTGTTATTCAGACTGGGTAATTTCTATTATTTTATCTTCCAGTTCACTGATTCTTCCCTCTGTCCTTTTTATTCTACACTGAGCCCATCAATTGAGCTTTTCATTTTGGTTATTGTATTTTTGGTTCTAAATTTCCCATTTGGTTCTTCTTTATGTCTTCCTTTTATTAGCTGAGTTTTTTTTTTTTCCTATTTCATTTGTTCCAAGTCTGTTTGTAATTACTTACTAAAGCACTTTTTTTGATGGTTGCTTGAAAATCCTTGTAAGATAATTCTAACATCTGTAAGATCTTGGTGTTATGTGTTGATTGTCCTTTTTCATTCAAATTGAGATTTTTCCTGTTTTTAGTGTGACAAGTGATTTCTGATTGTATCTTGGGCATCTTGGGCATTATGTTATAAGACTCTGCATCTTATTTGAATTATTAAATCTTGTGGTTTCAGCATGCCTCCTCTGATACCAGACTAGTGGAGGGAGGGAGTCTCCCCTTTGTTACTGCCTTATCTGATCTTCATTTGACTATGATATACATGAGAAATTTTTATTGTGTTAGGCTACTAAGATTGAGATTGTTACAACAGCTAGTATTAATTAATCTAATCCTTCAGAAAAATCCTTTGTTTATCTGATCTATGCAGATTACTAATTTCTAATTTTTTTTATTAATGGGCACAATATAGTGTGTGGGTGGATGTGGGGGTGTGGGTGGGGAAATTCAGAGGGAGGGAACAGCAGCTTCTATCTGTGCTTATTCAGGGGTATTGAGTAAATTAGCGTTTCTTTACGGAGCCTAAGGCTCAGTGTGTGATGGTTTCTCCCAACCGTCCCCCCCCCACCCAAGAAGAAAGTAATCTCCAGTTGTGCACTGGTGAACATTTTTGCCTTCTGGGCTATTCTTCTGTCCTTGGGCTCAGGGCAGCAGTTCTCATGGCCTGAAGAGAGAATGGTATACACTACATTGAAGAATGTTCTCTTCCCCCCAGGATCCAGCCTGCTGTTTGTAATAAACTCTGAAATGTGTGTATAGCAGATGCTGCTGACACAGGAAGCATGTCATGAAGTAACAATCGTACGGCTGTGGCCCAATGGAGCAGGTGAGTCTGTTCAGTGACACAATCTGCTTCCCTCTTCCACATCGGCACTCAGATCCTGGTTTCAGGAGAAGCCACCAGAGCCTTCTCCTCTCCAAACCAGATTTTCCTCTTATCCCTGGTTAAAGGGAGAGAGTAAGGTGACTGCCTCCACCCGCTCTACCAACTCTGCAGTCCAGCTCTGAGCAGAGGGCCCTGTGCTTCAGATCAAGTGACATTCAGTAGGCAAGAGCCTTTTGTAATCTGTAACTCTCAAATATGCATGGTGTGAGGAAACATGGCATTAGAGGTTTGTTGTGGGGTTTTTTTGTAATCTTATTTATTTATTTTTATTTTATTATGTTATGTTAATCACCATACATTACATCATTTGTTCTTGATGTAGTGTTCCATGATTCATTGTTTGCATATAACACCCAGGGCTCCATTCAGTACGTGCCGTCTTTAATACCCATCACCAGGTTAACTCATCCCCCCACCCCCCTCCCCTTTAGATCCCTCAGGTTGTTTCTCAGAGTCCATAGTCTCTCATGGTTCGTCTCCCCCCTCCAATTTCCCCCCTTCATTTTTCCTTTCCTACTATCTTCTTCTTTTTTTTTTTTAACATACAATGAATTATTTGTTTCAGAGGTACAGGTCTGTGATTCAACAGTCTTACACAATTCACAGCACTGGGTTTTGAAGTCAGATCCACTTCTTCTTCAAATCCTGTCTCCACTGCCTTCTAGCTAGGAAATGTTGGGAATACTCCTTGACTTCTCTGATTTTCCAGTTTTCTCCGTTCTAACATGGAGCCTCTAAGACCTATTCCTTGGGTGGGATTAAGAGAAATAACATGTGAAGCCTTTAGCTCTGTGTCTAGAACATAGTTAGGGCTCAATAAATGTTAGTTCTCCTTCCTCTTCTCTCTTCCCTACCCACACAATGTCCTCTCGGTGCAGCACAGAGACAATTCTTTCCTGTGTCCCTGCCTGACTCAGTACATTTCTGGATATCCGGAAAGAGACTTCTTCAATTATGATTATATAAGCTCTCCAGCAAGTAACTGGCTACTTTACTAAAGTAAATCATGTCTCGATCCTTCTCCACCATAGACTCCATTGGATCAAGATAGAAGGAAGGTGGTAGAATGGACAAGGCACTAGACGAGGTGTCAGAAGACCTGCATGAAGGTTTCCTTTCCAGCTGTGGCCGTCGTGATTAAATTAGAAATGTCTCCAGATCTAAGTTTACTTGTATGGAAAATGGTGGCAATGGTATCCGCAGAAAACTTTGTGAAATGCAAGACCTAGCACACATATGAGGTATTTTGGTAAGGAGACATTTTTGTTTGTTTTTTTGCTTGCCCAGTTTTTCTGTATGTCCAGGTATTTGTGCCATATGTATCTTCCCCAAATCACGGGAGAGCTGTGTCCTGTATACAAGGGCCATGCTTTGGCTGGGCCATCCACCCCTGCCTGCCCCTGGACTCACATCATCTTCTTTGCTCATGTCAAGAATCTTCGGTTTAGAAAAAAAAAAAAACAACTTTGGTTTCAATGTATGCTACTTTAAAACAATCCCCATCAGGGGAAATCAGAGGGAGAATGTTCTATCTTTCCACAAGATTTTATTTTTTGTACACTTGTTTCGATTCAACCACAGGTCCCAACATGAGTTGTACATCTGTGTTAAAGTTTACCACTCTCCGCCTAAGTCAGTGCTGGCCATTTTACAAACAGAGAAGTTAACATGGCCAGCGGACATGAAATACACATATGGGTAAGCTGTCTGAGATCTTGTCACCAGGGAGTCATCTGTTTGAATTTTCTGACTTTACTTAAAGAGCCTAACCACCTTGATATTTGTTTAAACTTGAATTCAATTCCATGAAGGTGTAACATTCCGGTTGTCTCCTTTCTATGTTAGCAGAGCTTTGGTACATTTGAGAATGTATTTTCTTACCGTCGGAGGCTTTCGAACCTCTGCTTTATTTCACAGCTGTCTACACTTGAGGCCGCATTTTTGGACATCTACTTTTAATTTTCCTGCCTTCTGCCTCTTTGGAATCCGTTCAAGTTCTCTTCCAAAGCTATATGGGGACTCACTTGGGGGGCACCATACATTTTTCCAAGGAAGAACACTGAATTTTGAAAAGGGAGTAAAATAACATTATGGAAATCTTATGTTTCAACTCTGTTCTGACTCATTTATTCTCTCTGTGTGATTCCTCGATGATCCAAATAACGTATATGCCTTCAAATAGGCTTTGCTTTCTTGGGTTGAGTTTGGTTCCTTTGTATGTTTCCTCTGCCATCCAGAGAGTTTTCCTCAGTCCTTGGACTTTGACACAATGTAAGCTCATGTTTGGTTCCTGCTGCTGCATTTTTTTTTTTTTTCCTCTCACTTGGGTCTCCTGAGCTAAATGGATCCTGCACAATTTATCTCATGCCTTATTGCAGCTGTTACCACTTTGCTCCAAAAATGTTTTCCTCATATTCGATTACTTTGTCACTCAGGCTTATCGTTATGTTGACATATTATTCACTCCTGTGTCTCGTTAACTTAACATTCTGATGTGCGGTACAAAACAGCAAACGTACTTGATGTCTTGAAGCTGCCGTCCTGTGTGGAAAAAGGGTTTATTTGTAAATTTGTCACTCTAATTGAACGCTTTGCAAATCTATTCTACCATCATTTCGTTTCTTTTGATTCTGTTTAAGAAGCAAAGCATGGTATATTTCTGGGGACTAGTAAAATTCTTTTATGCAGTAATAGATATTCCAGGAAGAAAAAAAGTCCATTCAATTCTGTTTCCTTCCTTTATATTCCTAACTTGTTTCCAAAGGCTTTCTTAGGATGCTGGCAGTATATGCCATGAGATTTGTCAGGATTTATTTTTAAATTTCTTTAACCAAGGAGGAATCGCTCCCCTTTGAGAACAACTCGATATTCCATTATGTTCTTACTAAGGGGATCTATCTCCCACAACCACCCTTACTTTTAATGTTCTTAATTTTATCCTGTTGTTTCTGGTTAGAAACTGGAAGGATTTTACCTTGTTCTTTGTTCACAGAATCTTAGAACTGGAAGGAAGCTTCGAGAGTGTCTAGTCCATCTTCCCAGGTTTTCAGATACCAGAGTTTGGGGAGGCTGAGTGGAATGTCTGCTTTTGGACCAGTCACAAAACTGGTCTTAGCAGAACTGGAAGCAAAGCTCATGTCTTCAGATTCCCAGCCTGAATCTTCCCACCTCTGTGATGCTCAAGGACCCTGAGTATTTTCACTTGTTATTGTCACGTTCTGTGAATTTTCTTCTTAGAATGTGTCACTTGGATGTGCCTCAGGCTCCATAATGCCTTCGTTGGTGAATTCCCCTTTTCAGTGATGGGACACCTGAATAGATAAAGACTTGAGAGACATTGATTGGTTCGTAATGGCATCATCTTCATCTTGGTAGCTCTAAGCTGAGAACCATCCCTAGGACTAAGAAGATTGTCCATAAATAACTGTTGAAGAAATGAATGAATGAAGAAAAAAATGTCTTGTCTTACAACCCTGTGTGAACTGTGAGACATGCAAAAAATGGAAAAAGATTTACCGCCAACCATGAAAATGTAATCTTGAAGCTGAAAGCACAGGTGGGAAGTAGCAGTGTAAGAAACTATATTTAATTGCCAGAATCTGAGTGCTGTAAAAGTTCAGAAATGAAAACCTAATATAGCCAGAGTCTATAAAAACATAAGCAGTGTGGATAGAGTCAACACCAATATATGTTGTGGAAAATAGGAAATGTCTCTAGTTTGAAGGGCGTATCTTTTTGACAAAGAAAGAAAGGAGAAATAAAGGAAAAAGTGTTTTTCAACAGAGAAAACAGAGAAAAACACCAGTAACTTAGGGATGAGAGGGGGAAAGAAAGCAGAGATTGCTTGACTAATTTAAGTCATTTCATGAATAATAGATTCATAGCTTTTAATTCATGGCCTAAGACTATAAATCATTTTGTTATGTGGGTTTTAAGAGCATCTCATGAATGTACTCCAGGGCCTATAGTCTCACTACTGAGACCTTCTTTGAAGTAGGGCAAATAATTTTCCCAATTAACTCATTTATTATAAGCTAAATTCTCATTAATTTTTAGAATTGAATTGGGAGGGGCAAATGTATTTCTTTACTAATGATTCAAAACACAAGGTCACTACTTAACTTGGTAAGTAGTTTAGGTTTTTTCAGTCACAGGGGCGCCTGGGTGGCTCAGTTGGTTAAACATCTGACTCTTGATTTCAGCTCAGGTCATGATTTTGGGGTCCTGGGATGGAGCCCTGCCCAATGTGGAGTCTGCTTAAGATTCTCTCTCTGTCCCTCTCCTTCTGCCCCTCCCCACACTCTCCCTCTCTAAAAGAAATAAAAATAAAATAAATAGATTTTTTTTTCAGTTACAGATGGAGCGTCTCTTTAGAAGACTGGACATTGAATAGCTTCAGTATTGAGGCTTGCTGACTCTCAGGGTCTGGGTTATTCCTGAAGATGGCAGCACACCCCCTCTATAGGCTTTGACTTCATTTTCCCCATCTGAAAAATGAAAATTCTATCCCAAGACTTGCTTCTCCTTTGGAACAGGGGAAATGCATTGGGCTGAACATCAGGAAGCCTGGGCTCTGACTCTGCCCACACACCTGGAACAATGAAGCTCAACTTCCCACAGCCTCAGTCTCCTCCTGTGCTAAATCGGAACTATATCTGAGGCTACTTTCTCTCAGAATTTACGTATTAGTTAAGGCTCTCTGGTTGTAAGCACCAAAGGAGTTCACTGAAAGATAGAACTGAAATCTAAAAAGAAGTCACATAAGCAGGCTTCAGAAAGGGGAAGAGTAGGAAGGGTGGAGGTTCAGAGGAGCAAGACATAATCACTTATCCCGCAGCATTTCCATGGGATGCGTGTCACACCCCTGGAGCTTCAGCTTCCTATGACCAAGCATTTGATTGTCTGATACTCATTCCTGGGCAAGGGATGGTCTCATCCTAGACGTAGAATTTCAGGAAAAATGACTGACAGAATACAAAAGTAATGAGATACGCTTTCAGGGGAGTCAAGGCAAATTTTAAGGGGCAGGTCCAAGGTCTTGTCTCCAAGAGATTCAAACATGTATTTTCTTTCTTTCTTCCTTTCTCTCTTTCTTTCCCTTTCTTTCTTTGGGGGACACACCACAGGACAGGAGGAATGTCCTCAAAACTGAAATAGACATAGAGAGGAGCCCAGAGGCCCACACAGAAAGTAGTGACACACACATGCACAGACTCAGGACACATATCACGTGGAGACAATCCCAGGGGCACAAGACACACAGACATACAGGGAGACGCATAGAACCAACATACCTCCCCGCCCAGCAGGTGCACATTCGTGTGAACACCAGACACACACGGATATGTACATAGAATAGGAACACACCCACAGGGACGTGTGAGGCATGCAGGCTCAGGGACACACACAGACAAAGGTCACAGACACACAAATATAGAGAGTGTAATGCTGAGTGAAATAAGTCAATCAGAGAGAAACAAACGCAATACGATTTCACTCGTATGTGAAATTTAAGAAACAAGACAAGTGAACTAATGAAGAAACAAAGAGATGAACCACAACAGCAAAAATCCAGACTCCTAAATACAGAGCACACACTGGTGGTTGCCAGAGGAGAGGCAGGTGGGGGGATGGGTGATATAGATAAAGGGGATTAAGAGTACACTTATCTAACATTTATTTTCTTCCTCAGGATATGCATACTTTTGCTAGAGACAGTAACCAGATTTGGCTTTAGAGAATGTTCTTTCCCCATCAGATACAGCTATGGAGATGTTTTTACAATCTATCACTGCAAAAAAAGCCACCCAAAACTTAGTGGCTGGCTGAAGACAAAACCATGACATTGCCTATGATTCTTAGGGTAAGGACTCCGGGCAGGGCTCAGTGAGGATGGCTTGTCTCTGCTCCACGTGGTGTCAGCTGCAGAGGCTCCCCTTGGGCTGGGGCATCCACAGTGGCCTCTTGCAAGCAGGCAGCTGGTGCTGGCTATCAGCTGGGAGCCCCAAACCACATCTATGCTTAGTTTCTTCCCTTCCCCAGCCTGCATCCCTTCACCAATCCCCATCTCAGTCCCTGCTTCTAGGAAGCTTGGCTCATGTCCCTGGGCTTCCATGTCCTCACCCGCACATGACAGGGGTGCAGATGAATTGTATGTCAAGGCCTTTCAGGCTGGGCTTGGGCACACTGGGCTTTCCTGCTCCCCTCTCTCCTCCTCCCTGAGTTGAAGGGGGAGTTTTCTCCAGATCCTGAAATCCAGAATGTCAATGGGCAGTAGAGGGTGTGTAGTTTTCCAAGTCACACAGATCTAAATTACTTCTGGCTCTGAGGCCGTGGACCTGCTCCTTAATTTCCCTGAGCCCTACTTTCCTCATCAGGAAAATGACGATATCCATATCTATCTCAGAGGACTGTTATGAGAATTAACTGGGAAAAAAGAAAACAACAACATATGAGGCACAACTAGAGGGCCTGGCACACAGAAGTTGCTTAATAAATGTTATTTCCTCTTTCTTCTTTTGCTCTAAGACTCCATTACTTTATTACATTCCCCCAGGAAGAAAAATAAATAATCCCAGTACCATGTACTTTCCCTGACAGACATGGTATGAGGGGTGACATTGCTTAAATAATGTTCTTAGGGAGCACAGTGCCTTGGTGTGAAGTGTCAATGGTGAGATTTGATCCTGACACCTGACCCAGGGCTATGGTAGGGTCTTGGGACCCATGATCCCCTAGTGTTTAAAGGAATAATAATTACATTAATTTCAGCTGTTTTGTTTCCAAGGTCACAGGATTCAACTAAAAAAAAAAAAAATGAGGGATGCCTGGGTGGCTCAGTCGGTTAAACGTCTGCCTTCGGCTCCGGTCATGATCCCAGGGTCCTGGGATCGAGCCCCACATCGGGCTCCTTGCTCAGCGGGGAGCCGGCTTCTCCCTCTGCCTGCCGCTCCCCCTGCTTGTGCTCTCTTTGTCTCTGTCTCTCTCTCTCTCTCTGGCATGTAAGTAAATAAAATCTTTAAAAAAATAAAAATTAAAAAATGAGAAAACGGATTTCTACCTTTTTCATATTTATTAAAAGAAACCCATGCTTACCAACCTCATTCCTGCCACAATTTAGGCTGAGCAGGATGAAAGTCAAAAGCTATTCAGACTCCAAGTTAGAACTTCATTGAATGATTTACCTATTTGCTTCCGAGTCAATAAAAGTTCAGCACTAAACCTCAGAAATGAAAACCACAAATTTGTTCACTTATTTTACTACCAATCTCCCAGCTTTTATGTCCCCTAACTTCTAAGCCTTTTCTAAGTTCTCACATTTTTAATGTTTTGCCCATAAAAAGTGAGCATGACTTCTTTCTTCTGACAGGTAGCAAGCCACGGTTACATGTAAGCAAGGGTGCTGACCGCCTGGCTCCATGGCTGAACTCATGCAATCCTGGTAGCCGCCATCGTGAAGGATGGCTGTTGAGAGCTGTTTTCCATAATACGTCTCGTGGAGATGCTGCTTTCTCACTTACATGGCTTGCCTGAGAATTGGAGTTTCCTTCCTTCACTAGAGAGCCATAAGCCCTAATTGTTCAATTAATTTTACAGTGAGACCAGCATGGGATTCACAAGGGTGTTGTAGGATCATTTGTTAAGTACCACATTTCACATACCAGATAGTGACTTGAACCAACTTTCAAAGCATTTGATTTTATTTACCCTCATTGCAGATTTGCTCAGCAAGTGAGATGGCATGTAACAACCTAGAGGTCAGGTAGATGTAAGAAATCACTTAAGAAACCACAGAGAGTTTATGGACTGGCACAAAGTTTCGTGTATGATTTACATTCTTATGTCCATAATTTAAGGAACCTTTATGCTTAACTCTCTGCTCTACTTGAAGACAATGCCCAGAAAAATAAATGAAAAGGGAAACATATATTTAACCTTACTAACAATCAAAGAAATACTACTTGAAATTACTGCAATATTTCTGTCCATTAACTTGGCAAATTTAAATCATAAGGGGAGAGTATGCGGAGTTGGGCATCACCATATACTTCTGACATGGGTATAAATGAGGACTAGCCATTGTGGAGGGCTCTTTGGCATTCTGTGTCAAAACCCTTAAAAAGAAAACCTTTAACCCAGTTGCACTTCAATAATTAACTTTAAAGAAATAGCCAGAGACATATTCAAAGATCTTTTGACAAACATGTTACTTAAAGTATCATCCTTAACAATAAAAACTAGAAAGAAATGACCAACAGCAAAAAATTAGTTTGATAACCTGTGACACATCTGTTTAATGAAATACTACACACCTGTCAAAAGTGATTTTTCAGGGGAGATGAGAAAAAGAATTACATAAGGCCACAGTATGGTGGCCGTTTTATTTCAAATAAACAGAAACACATGTATATATAGATATTTCTATATGGGTATGTATATATGTATGTATGCATATATAGGTGTGTATTTATTCATGTATGTGTGTGAGCTGAACACATTATCTTTTTCCTAGACCACTCACTAAACTCATCCTCCTCCTTCCATTTCATTTCACTCTAGTTAATTCTCTACAAAGCAGTGACAGTGACCTTTTTTTTTTAAGATTTTATTTGTTATTTATTTTAGAGAGAGAGCATAGGCAGGGGGAGGAGAAGAGGGAGAGGGAGAAGCAGACTCCCTGCTGAGTGTGGAGTCCGATGCGGGGCTTGATCCCATGACCCTGAAATCACGACCTGAGCAAAAATCAAGAGTCGGAAGCTTGACAGACTGAGCCACCCAGGCGCCCTGAGAGTGACCTTCTTAACTAGATCATAGCACTGCCTTGCTCTGAATCTCAAATGCCATCTTTCTACATTTGGAATAAAGCTCAACTCTTTACCAATACCTCTAGGGCCATGTGTGGTGTGTCTCCTTCCCATCTTTCTGTCCTCATCTCTTTAACTCACTGATTGTCTCTGTGTCTGCACGAACGATGAATACCATTCTGTGCAAAACTGCTCTGATACTTTGAGTGAAGTGCCAAGCTGCAGGTGCACTGTTCTTCAGGTGTGTTAAGTCAGAGATGGGCAAGAACATTAGAGAACTAGATGACGACTGACTCAGTTCCTCTCCTCTGTCCCCAAGGAGTCAGTGGTGACCTGCAGTGGGGCTGGGAAGGGGGTGAAGGAAGAGGAACAGAGGCTCATAACTTTAGGATCTCTAGTCTCAACTTGTTCCTCGAGTTGGCAGGAAGTCTCAGGGGGATTGTTAAAATCAACTTTTAAAGATTTTATGGGTCTGCTCTGAAAATGTAACCTGGAGGGGGCGCATTAATATCATCTTTCTGCTATGGATACAATCTTATTTAGCTAATGTTACCTTCTACAATTTCCCTGACATTTTCAAGTCAACTATTAACATGAACAAGGTACCATTTTGTTTTTGTTTTCTAAAGTTCCATTGATTGCATACTTGGGCTTCTTGTCCAAACAAGCTCACCTCGTTGAGTATTTTCTAAGTAAGGAAAGAGGAAAGAAAGAAAATTAGAATTATGGATCTTTACTTAGATTTCCCATAGTCTTACCAACCAGAGATAAATAGATAGGTATATATAATTCCAATCACGTATTTGTACCTGTGTGTACAAATGTATGTATTCACAACAACACACATACCATACACATGTGTATAGATAGATAGGATCACGTGTATGTATAAAAATGGGGTCATAGGGACACATTATAAGGACTCCCCATTTACAGGAATAGTACAGACTCCATAGAGTAAATCCGGCAAGGTGTCTAGGCTGATTTTTCAGGTTTTTTTCAACTTTTCTACATTTTCCCAGAAGGATCTTTCCCTGACCTCCATTGTAATGAATGGACATAAAAGACAAAGGCCTAGCTAGACATTAACCAAGGCTAAACTTTACTTTGAAAGGCCAGAAATTTACCTCTTGATTTAGCCAAATGGAATATGCCCCATAATTTCCAATCTCTGACATTTTGCTCTTGCTTCACCTTCTGCCTAGACTGCCTTCCCATCTACTTTTTGCATGTTAAAATCCTATCTTTCTTTCGAAGTGCATCTCAAGTGGCCCCTCTACATGTTTGCCTTTTCTGGTCCGAATCCCATGCCTTTTCTTTGTGTTTCTTTTGGAAGACTTATTGTAAACTGCCTGGTGCCAGTGGATTCTCTGTTTGCTGACTCCCCTCCACAGCATGGTAAAAGCCCCTTCGCTCTGCCCCTCAGAGCATCACCAGCCTAACTGAGGGGAACCGAGACTCCATATTCCAGAGTTTACCTTTTTTTACATGTTGTGTTGGATTTTGGTGTGAGAGGGACCAAGAAAAAGAATTACTGAGGGTGTGGATAGAAGGAGCCATAGGACCTACCTTGCTGAGGAGGGACCAGTGAGCAACACAACTTGGTGTGTGTGCTGTGCTGGCTTCCCAGGATCTGAGTTAACTGCCAATAGGAAGAAATCCATTATTGGAAACACCAAATTATCAACACTTATGAGGAGTCAGCCCTAGTACTAAGTACTTAACCTGTATCATCTGGTATAATCCTTTAAAGAATCACATGGATAACCGTTAATCCCATTTTAAAGATGAGGCAACTGAAGCTCAGAAAGATTAGGTAACTTTTTCAAGGTCACTTCGCTAAAAAGCTGCAAGTTGGGAGGTAAGCCCAACTTGATGAGCTTCCAAGCCCCTGGTCTCAACCACTTCATTGCACTGCCTCCTAGCGGAAATGGTGGTGCCGGAGGTTTGCAATATTTCCTGAAGAGTCAGGGTGGGAAGTGAACTGATGCAAGAGAGGCAGTGATGGGCCTGGAGCAGGACATCCGTCCTCTGCACGGTAGTGGGTGTGCGCTTGTGTATGTGTGCACGAGGGTGTGAGTGTGTGTGTTCGGGTGTGCATGAGGGGTGTGCGCGCGCATGCGTGCGCGTGTGTCTTAGGGGAAACACAGATGGCAGAGTCCCTGCAGCAGGTCCGCCCTGACACTTTATCAAGGTGCACACCCACTTCCCGAGCAAATGGCCCAGGAGACACACGAGGACTCTGGCGAGTGAGAGCAAAGTTTGGATCAACTGGATCCAGTCCAGTGACGGTAGCTGTCGGGCAACTGGCCCCTTCAACAGGAAAAGAGGCTCTGGCCCGGAAGACAGGGGAAATCGGAGTGTCCCTGTGCAGGGCAGGTGCTAGCTCATGCCTGAGCCGGGGGCCACTGACCCTGTGGGAACTGAGGCAGGGAACGAGCCACGGTCCCCAGGAAGCTACTGGAGAGAAGGGATTGTGGGGGTGGGGGAAACTCTCGTTTTTGCTGCTGAGTTGGTGAGTTGAGTTTAAATAGCTACTTCTGTGGGATGCTCACCATTTAAACTGTGCTTCTCAATCCTTGATATTTGGGTTTCTTGTGCTGCCAGGGTCTACACGAATATCTCTACTAAAAGAGGGGAGGGGCGCCTGGGTGGCTCAGTGGGTTAAGCCTCCCACACTTGATTTCGGCTCAGGTCATGACCTCAGGGAGGTGAGATCAAGCCCCTAGTCAGGCTTGGTGCTGAGGGTGGAGTCTGCTTGAGATTCTCTGCCTCTCTCTCTCCCTCAGCCCCATTCAAGCACTCTCTCTGTCTCTCTTTAAAATAAATAAATAAATCTTTAAAAAATAAATTAAAAAATAAAAGAGGGGAAAACCCCCTAACTTCCATGCGGTTTACTTTGGAATGTGAGATAATAAAGATTCCAGCATGGCCTCCCGGCTCTGCACACCACTTTGCGCAGATAGTCACGGTTGGGAGGAGGAAAGCCCTCCAACTTTGACCTTGAGCAAAGCCTAAAAAATTAATCAGAGGTTTGGGAGGTTGTCAAAGCAAAGCTAAAGTGGAGAACCCACAGACTGCTCATTTGGTCCAAGAAAACATATTAATAATTCTTCCACTATGAAATGGAAGAGATGGAAGGTGATAAAACACAGGAGGCTAAGTTGCTACCAGATAAATTAATAGGAATTTTGAATGTTTCCCCTGGTCAGCTGGCATGACAAGGCTTTATGACCCTGGGACATGGAGAAAAAGGAAGATAGAAGAAAGATCTTAGTAGAGAGAGTAAAAGCGGGCCCCCCAACAGTGAAGGACAGCTGGGGCCTCAGGAGGAAGACACGCCAGTAAGGGTCTCTTTCTAAATGCAAAAGCTGTAGAACTTAATATCGTTTTCTGGTATTGTGTTTAAGCTGTTATACTGCACTTCTGCAGCATATATGAATTTCAGAAGTTATAAAGTCAAATGTGCAAAAAAATCCTTCAATTGTTTCTAAAATAATTTTTTTTTTCTTGAGCCTCTGTCTCTCTGAGGGCCAAAAATGTAGTGTAATTCAATTTGGTCATCAAGAGAAAAAAAACATAGCTTTACACATCTCTCCATCTCTCTCTCTCTCGATTTGCATCTAAGTTTCAGGGGAACTAGGGAGCCTCAAATCATCAGGACAGTTGAGACACTCCATCTGTAGGAATTGCATTTGGTTGCAAGTAGGAGAAAGCTCCATTAATTAGTGCATCATAATAATCAAGTATGTCGTTTGCCTTATATGACAAAGACTGGAGTCAGGGAGTCTAGGCTTTATAGGAGGCTCCGTGATGCCACCAAGGACCCAAGCAAGCACTTTCTACCTTTTTCCTAGCATTGTGCCTTTTGGCCCCATGCATGTCTCCTACTTCACCTTCCACATCTTGTGTCTATTCCAGGAAGAAATAAGAGGAAGAGCAAAGGTCAAAAGGCACATCTTAGCTGACTCAGCAGCTTTGGGGAAAATTTTCCCATACTCTGCTTATATCTCAGCAGCCTGAATGGTGTCCTGTGGTCATTCCTAGCTTGAACAAAGTTTGAAAATGTAACTTTTTTCTTTAACATCTCAGAAACAAAATGGTTGCCCGGTACTATAGAGCTAACGGCTATTAGCAGGCAACCGGCCGTGTCTCTCAGAGGCATCAACTGTCCACACCAGCATCCTCGGAGACAGTTTCTCCCCAGATCCCTAGGAATCATCCTTATTTCCACTGACATTTACCTTCCTTCTTCACTGAGACACGGTGGATTTTGTGCAGGAGACTGGGTGTATGGAAGGGTGATGTTGCTGATGTGAGCGTCTAATACCCGAGGAGACCCAAATGCCCTGTTTCAAAAGCTGTTCACTTGGGTAAATAAAACCTCGGTAATGTTCAGAGTACGCTCTTCTATTCCTACTCTTGGGACCTGGGCACTGCAGTAACATTTGCAATTTACTAACGACGAGAATAGATAAATCCCATGGAAAACAAATTGTTCCCTCACTTGCTACTTTCAGATAAATTTTGGTGTTTAATTAGCCCCAGCACTTCAAATAACACTCTGTGAATTCTCTGTCTCTGAGCAATGGAAACTTGATGATGTCCTTTTGTTCTGGAATGGGAGTTTCTTTAGTCAAAAAGACACAAACACAGCACCTATTTTGTCCAGCTATTGAAAAGCAGGTCTCCAGATAATTTAAAGTTAAAATGAAGTAAACTGCTCCTGCCCTTTGTCAAGGTCAAAACCTGATTTGAAAATGAATGAATCACGATTCTTGCCTCATGATTCTCAGTGAGCACATTACCCCGAACTTTCCTTAAGCTACTGTATCTACTGTGTCAAAGGAACACTGTGAGGTCAATAAGTTTGCACTGTGTTTCATGAGTTTCTCTTGGGTTCAGGATCATGTAGGCTCCTTTAGGATGCTCGGGCAGACTGCCTTTTCAGACATCCAGCATCCTCTTCTGATAACACTGGACATGCAGCACATTTGGAGAATCCCCCCATAGGACACTGCTGTCTGCAGGTCCTGGCCTATGACAAAAGGGAAGATGGTCCAGGGAATGGACTAAAAAAAATGTCACTCTGAGGATTTTGAAAGGAATAGGATTCCTCTGGGAGGGTTTGGGGGAGCTCTGGGGACTTGAGAGACTGGGGCAGCTACCACTCACCTCTTCTCAGGCACAGACCTCTCCGAGAAGCTTGTGAAACCTACAGATCCTCTATTCAGACACACAGTGCTCTAGGGCTCTTCTTTAGTGTATTCTTTCAGGGGAGGCAAAGGATGATTTCAGTTCAGGTTAACAGCCCTTGCTTGCTCCTTGAAGACATGAAAGTGTGGCCATGCCTCTCCTCTCACAGCAGAATTTGAGGTGCAGTAAGGAAGAGAGGCTGAGAAACAGCAGTAGAAGGCACACTGACTTCTTCCCACATGGCTTCTCATCTGCAAGGCTGGGGATCTCAGCCCCCTCCTTCAGTCCTATCCAATCTCAGATGTGTAGACCGAGCCTGGCACTTGGTCAGCTCTGTTCTTTCACTTGGGGTCTTGATCTAGGAACCAGATCAAGGAACCATGCTCTTATGAACAAATCCCTGCCATATATTCTATTTTCAGGCTCAAATCTCATCTTTTGCCCGTTTGAGTTTCTAGAGTCCTGTCCCCAAGGTGTGAATGGGTTTTGGATTTTTTTCTCACAGCCCACCTCTAACCTTTCTGTGCTGTTGGCCCTGATTACAGGCCGATTATAGTTCATATTGTTTCCAGATGACTCCGGGAGAAAGTGTCAGCAATGAGCAATGGGCTTCTCTTAGGTCCTCTGGAGTTTTTCAGGTTCGAGTTCATCAGTGAAATAGGTGCCTTTCCAATACCTTTGTACCATCTAGCGTTTCCTTCATGAAACATTATTTTGTCCGATTCTATTAGATGCAAGGTCATATCTCCTGTCTTTAAGAAGTTTATGTTCTAATGGGACCAAAAGAGAAATATAATGTGATATGCATCATAAAACTAAGATAAACAGTGAGGAGACTGTGATACACAACGCTCAGAGGGGAAAAAAAATACTGGCTTTGAGCCAAAGGCTCAAAGAGCTATGAAAGCTATGGTAAAACCAACTCAGAATTAGGTCCTGGATTGTGGCCACAAAATTGAGGTGACCTGGACAAGTCATTGTTCAAGATATGTCTTGATTATTGTATCTATAAAATGGCATAGAAGGGGATATGATTAGATGATAATTCACGTCTCCACTTGCTTTAAAATTATATAATTTTGTAATTCTATAATCTAGTTCATCACCCTCGATACTTAGGTTATTTCAAAGAAATTACACATTTTCCTATGAAAGGACAAAAATGACCCTTCTACCTCATCCAAAAAATCATAAAATTATTGGAAAATGCATGATACACACACTGGGATTTTAAAGAACCTAACATTTTACAAATGTTTAAAGGAGTTTCTCTTAGTAATAAACTCCAAGGTTTACCGAGCAATTAATATGTGCCAGGTAATTTGCTAAGTGCATTGTGTATGTTGTATCATTTAATCTTTGCACAAAGTCAGTGGATTAAGTATTATTGTTATCATTCCTATTTTACAGATGAAGAAACTGAGGCTTGGAGAGATTAAGTTACTTTCATAAAGAATCTCAGTTTGGATTTGAACTTAGGCATTCTGACTCTACAGCCTAAATACCCTATTGCTGCTGTGGCTAGTTTTTCCAGTGAAGTGAAATTTTTCATCAGTGCTCTATACTATTTCTCAGGTCACAGATACTGTGAAAATCCCATGAACTGCCAGTCTGTAAGCTTTCATCCAAAAGGACAAATACATCAACAAACACACACATGCACTTACAAATGTGCACATATAGATATATTCAGAATCCCAGAAACTCTTTTGAAGGCCACTGCACAGATTCAAGTTTTCCTACTGAAAGCCAAGAATAGCTGGAGCAGACTCTGGAAAGACTCTTCCTTACGGTGAGACACCGAGTCAAATTCAACTGATGAATAACAAACACGCTAAAGGTAAAACTTCTCAAATGATGTGTGAAAACTCCAAGTCAGCTTTGTTTTTCCACTGAAGAGAGCCCCTTAGAAATGAAGACTGAACTGTGTGTCATAATAACACGTGTTCTGCTTCGTTCGCCGCTTCTCTTCTGGCTGTTGGTGAATTTTTGGTTCGCCGGGACGAGGCCGTCTTGCGAGGGAAAGGTGATGCCATTTGTCCACTAGGGGGAGACTCGCGCACATTTATCACCTCGACTTCAGCTAAGAATTGGAACTTGATTACCGCAGTGGCTCATTTGCTCGGGTTCCTTGGCTAAGCAAGGCGTCTGAGTTTGATTAACAAGATTTTCTACTTGATGTTCAACTCTCATTTTCGGAAGCTCTGAGGACGGGAGTAAGGACTATTATGCAAATAAGCTAGTGCCCCCCACTCCCACCCCCTTTCCCAGGGGCCTCTGAGCTGAGCGGCTCTAACTGGACCCTGGGGGCGCCCGCCCCCGGTGCCTGGTTTAGGGAAAGCGCAGCTGCAGCCCCAGGAGCTCCAGCGTGGGCAGGGCAGCAGACCCAAAATACGCACTCTGCAGCCGGCCCCGCCGCTGCCTTTTTTAGCTTGTTTGCGGCCAGGCTGACTCACACAGCTAAGACAGCAAAATGTACCTGCGGTGACGGCTGACGGTATTCAAATATCCCTACTTTCTTTTCTCTTTTTCTTCTCCTCTCCTCTGCCCTGCTTCCGTCCCTCTCCATCACCTCTGCCAACTTACACCTCCTGCCCGGGAGCCTCCTGGCCATGGCCAGTCCTGCGATTGGTTCTCCGCGGTGAGGGAGCTGCTGGCTCCGCCCTTGTCTGAAGGTGACCTCCCAAGTCCGTGCATTTTCTGAACGGTGTGCATTCAAATTAGGTCTGGAATGTTATATCTCCTATCAGGATGTGCAACAGTCATAAATACACACACCCTTCGCTGAGTTTCATTTTGCTGGCTTCGGAAATCGTTTTTGAATTGGAAGAGTTTTCTTTGTTAAACCGGAAGGTGGAGGGCGTGAATGGCACAAAATGTGCCCACCATTCTTCCTCCTCCCTGGATTTGAATTTGGAGTGGGCATGATTCAGAAGAGGGGAGACTATCCTTACAGGCCACTTTTCTCCATATGTGAGGACACCTTCCTAATTTAATATCTACCTAAAAGCAATAAACTATGATTTTTTTTTAAGTTGTTGTACACTGAAACCAATGTATTTCGCTTTCTAAGACAAGAAGTATAGTTTGTATCGGTGGGGAAATCCACTCTGTCTGCCGCTGCTTCTCCTTTGCAGAGAGGGGGCGAGGTGGATGGGAGACCGTCTACCAAATGGGGAGCACTGAGAGGTGTGGATAGACGCAGGGAAGCCCTGAGCTGAAGGTGGGGGTAGGGGCCCGAGAGCAGGAGACTGTTCTTCCGCGGGATGCATCTGGGTAGGTGTGCTCCGAAGGGACGTGGTGTGGAGGGGGTTGGAAGAGGAGAGAACCGAGGGGGAATCGTGGAGTGTGGGAAAGACATAACATACATACGAACTCTAAGCTGTAAGCTTCCTCCTCTCCCCCCGTCTCCCCCAAACCATCGGGCCATGGTCCACAGGGCCAAAAGTGTTCTGTTGATAATTTTTAAAATGGAAACCAAGAAAAGTGTCTAAGTCTCATTTTCACGTGTGTTCATTCTTTCAAACAAGTAGTTCTTGAACGTCTACTATGAGGCAGGTTATATTCTAGGAGCTGAGTGATACAAAGGTGAACCAGGCAATAGAAGCTTCCTACCATCTTAACCCTCGCCTTCTGGTGGAGGGGGTATGGGGGTGAGGAGAGACAATAAACAAGTGAACAAAAGTACACAAGATCATTTCGGAGAGCACTCAGGGCTGCGGATACTCACACGGCAGTGCTGGTTACGGAGTGGCCGGGACGGGGAAGAACGTGCATGGCAGTGTCCAGTCAGGAGAAGGGAAACCACTCCAGGATATTCAAACAAGAGAACTTTGATACGGGGCATTTATTATAAAGTTATTGGAAGGCCTGGAAGAACCAAGGGAAGATGCTGCCCAGGGGAGGCCAGCAGGAGATTGGAAGGGAGGGGGAGGGGAGAAGGCATGTCTCCTCCTGGGTTTGCTAGACACTTTGGTGGTGGCAGCATCTTTGTAGACGGCGGCCCTGAATTCCTGCTCAGGCATCACAGTTCCAGACAACAGCAGAGGACCTTGACCTTGGCTTTTCCATCCGATGGGTGATAGCAGCTTCTTGTTCTTCATCTCTAGGTGCCTCCCCCCAGAGAAGCGTGGGACTGGCTTGAAATTCTGTAGACAGCAGGTTCCTCTTCACTTTCCACAAAGCCAGATGACAATTCTAGCCTCCTCAAACATGCTCCATAGGAGAAGGAAAGATTTTGTTTCTAAAAAAAATAAGACCAGAGAGACACTAGAATAGGAGACACGAGGCCATGTGAGGGGCGGAAAACAAGAGGGTTTGGTGCCAGTCTACAAAGAGGATGGAAATCCTCAGGATGCCTTCCCTAGGCTGCTTCCAGATCGCTGGTGCGCGGACGTGACCCCACCGCCCTGCCTCAGACATAGGGTTACTTACCTCATGTTCTCTAAAAACCCGGACATTTGATGCTGACATTCGAGGGCACCCCAGTGAGAAGGCCAGCCGTTATCATTTCTTTACACTGCATGCATCTGTTAAACTGCAAGAAGGGATGTGAGGAAGTGCAGACACTGAGTACAGACAAATACTGAATACTTTTCCACGAACAGGAGTGCAGAATTTGGCCAGCAGCTGAAGCAAGACATACGGGTTTTCAAGTTTGAAGGTTCTATAGTATTGTTAAAATAATACAGCGGGGAGGGAGGGAGAAATGGATGATGCAAGAATGAGTGGAAACTTACAGGAGCCTGGTTCTTGAGGACATGAAAAAGGATGGGTGGCGAGGTGTGGAAGACACATAACAGAAGAGCTGCAAGACACAATGTGAAAACAAGGATTTAAGGGTGGTAGAAAATCAGAGCCAGAAGTGAGGATGACTAAGCACTCAGGGATTAGCAAACACCTCAAGAAAGACATCGGGCATTTAATAGGCTATGGATTGATGGCTTGAGCAAATCTTAACTAGATCTTAAGGGACAGGGTAACCCCTTCCACATATGGGTCTGTTCATTTCTCAAATAGAGGCGGAAAGTTTTAAAGCTATCTTTAATGAAAGATTTGTCTATCCAGTGTTTTTCGCCTTAACCTTCCCTTTTCCAGTTTTTCTCTAACTCTTTTATATATATACCTTATGTTCTAGCCAAATTGACCCATAGGAAGCCCTCAACAAGTATTTATTGAATTAATAACTAAGTTGGATTAACTGTCTCTTTGGCCCTACTGGAGCTCCCAGTTCCTGCAGTCCATGTTTTCCTAGATCTACACTTTTATTTATTTATTTTTGTACTGTTTTTTTCCTCCCAAAATACCCTCTTCCTCACCTCCCTTTTCTGCTTCTGGAAATATTCCTCTCTCCTGATCCAGCTAACATGCACCTTTGCAAAGTCCTCTTTGACCTTCTCATTCAAATATGATATCCCACTGCCCCACCCCCCCGTTACATTCTATGGAATTTTCTTTATCTGGCTGATGTCTCTTAACATTCTGTGTCCAGGGTGATGGCTATTTGAGGAATTATGCTCCCCTCTGGATTGTGAGCACATCGAGGGCAGTCACCGTATTTAATTCACCTTGTTCGCATTGAACAGCCTGGCACAGATGCTTCTTCCTGTGAATAGGGAGTAGTCAACAAATTATAGCGAGCTCTTAATTTGACTTCTCTCGCCAAGTGTGAGGCCTCATTAGTACCCTGACGGAAACCGACTGGTGTCCTGTTGCACTGGGGCTGAGTCCTTTCGCTGGGCAATGACCTCCTCATCAGCCCTCTGCAGACAGAGAATTTCTTTCCATTGCTCCACTTTTCATGATTAAAGACTTTTTTCCAAACTCAACCACCTTCCTCATAGTCCTCGTAGAAACACACATACCTGCAAAGGCACACAGGGCAATGCACACGGGCACACACGCCTACAGATGTACACCCATGTGCACACACACACTCTCTCTGTACATCCTAAAACACAGTCCGGATTAATATTATGAATCAGCTTTTTTAAAAAATCAGATTCATTGTGATATAGTTTACATACAGTAAAATTTGTCATCTTAGGTGAATATGTCTATAAATTTTGATACACATTGTATGAGTTAGGTTCTTCAGGGAAGCAGAACCAGTAGGAGATCATATTTAGATAGATAGGGAGAGGAAGAGAGAGAGAGTGAGAGAGAGATGGATGATAGATAAATTTATTTCAAGAAATTGGCTCACACAATCGTGGGGGCTGACAAAGCCAAAGTCCACAGGAGCAGGCTGTCAGCCCGGAAACCTTGGCAGGAATTAATGCTGCAGTCTTGAGGCAGAATTTTTTCTTCCTCTGTAAAGACATTCACCTGATTAGGTGAGGCCCACCCACAGTATCAGGGATAATCTCCTCTACTTTTTTTTTTTAAGATCTTATTTATTTATTTGACGCAGAGAGAGAGAGAGAGAGCACAAGCAGGGGGAGTGGCAGGCAGAGGAAGAGGGAGAAGCAGGCTCCCTGCCAAGCAGGGAGCCCAATGCAAAGTCAATCCTAGGGTCCTGGGATCACAACCTGAGGCAGAGGCAGACACTTAACTGACTGAGCCACCGAGGCGCCCCTAATCTACTCTACTTAGAGTCAAATGATTGTAAGTGTTGATCATAGCTACAAAATCCCTTCACAATAACACCTAGATTAATGTTTGACTGAATATCTGGATGTTAAAGCCTAGCCAAGCTGACACATAAAACGCACCATAGGAGACACACAGCTGTATAATCACTACCATAATGAAGATACAGAACCATTCAATCATCCCAGAGAATTCCTTCATGCCTCTTCGTGGTCAATACCCCCCCCCCCCCGCCCCCAGCCCTGTCAATCCTGATCTGTCTTCTGTCCCTGTCCTTTTGTTTTTTCCAGAATATCATATAAATGCTATCACTCACTACGTGAGCTATTGAAACTTGCTTCTTTTGCTTAGTATGATGCATATGAGAGTCATCCATGTTATTGCATGTAGTAGTTTGTTTCTTTTTATTGCTGAGGATATCGCTGTATACCATGATTCTAAATAAGTTTACCTAATGGGAGAGGTATTACCTCCTACGTTTTTCTAAATCTGAAGTTTGAAATTTTATAGGTATGCAAATTAAATTTAAAAGACTAGAAAGCCCTCCTAGACATAACTCAGTGAGAAGTCAGTTATGAAGTACACTCCCCCAGGGCCTGCCCAGGTATTTGGCCTTGAAAAAAACATAAATGATTTCATTGGCCACACAGAGTCAAAGCCAAAATGTATTTTAAAAGCATCAGTTATCATAATCTTCTTATTGGCCATATGGCACAGCAAACTATTTCAGGACAGACTCAGTTGACTCTGATTTTCATAATGGCTAATGGCTAAGCCACAAAATCAGATCAGGGAAAGGTTGGATTCCCGAACTAGTCACGACGATGCTAAAAGGCATAACACTGATGGTCAGTCATGACAGATGGTCAAAAATGACAGGCTCATGTGTTATAGAATAGGTGTCAGTCACTGCATAAAAAGGAAGTGTGACTTTTATCCACTTGATCTGACATAATTGCTAGGATCCATGCTCAAGAAATCAAGTGAAGTCTATGATCTAGTCTGGGCCGGTTGGGCCAGCCCCTCTGGATTTACTGGACCCTCAGTCTGCTATGACTAAATTCCCTCCCTCCTTGTCTATGATGTAGGAGTAGAGCTTTTTTTTTTTTTTTTTTTTTAATGGATGGTAGGATCTGGAACAAGATCTGAATGCCCTCTAAACTCTCAGAACATTCTAGATGGGTGGAAGGAGAATGTGCTGGAAAGGAAGTCAAGAGAGAAATGCTTCAGCAATGAGGGAGTCATCTGTGGGACTGAGTTCTGCTGAAGGAATGAAGGAAATCAGGGGAAGCAACTGGGCCCTGATTTTGGAAACTAGAAAGTAGTTGTTGACCTTGGCAAGTTTTGACAGAAGGTAGTGGGGGGCACTTCGGAGAATGGGAGGTAGGGAAGTAGAAATATTGTGCATACAGACAACTTCTTTGGAAGTTTTGCTGTGGTATTGAGAGAAGCAATGGCAAGTTCTCTGAGGACAGAGGGAGTTGGGAGGGAGAACATGCAATCTATCAAGATGGGAGATAGTCAATTCTAAGTATATCTGAAAAGAAAGATTCCTCATAGACAGAGATGGTGGTGCAGGAGAGTGAAAGATGATGGCTGCAGAAAGCAAAAGGGATGGACCTGGGGCATGGGCCTTTGGTTGGAAGAGGGACATCTCCTCCATTGGGACTGAGGGAAAGAAGGAGGAAATGGATGCATGTGCTTCTGGTGTTGCACTGGTTGGATGAATTAAGAAGCATGGCCATTATCTAAGAGAGGGGGTGAAAAGGGAGCCTGGAACATGTCAGGAGAGGGGAGAAGGTAAGAAGTTTTTTTGTTTGTTTTTTTTTTTTTTTGAGCAAATGCAAAGACGCAAGAAAGGTAGCTTATTGATCGGCATAACTGAAGGCTCACGGGATGTAGGGGGTTGTGAATTTATGGTGAAGCCAATTGTCTAGGCTGTGAGATTTGGTGCAGGTACCATATCGTATCCAGTATTTTCAGCTGTTTTGTTCAGGTGCTGGTATAGACATGACAAAGGAGGATGCAGGGCTCGTGGAGAGTTGGTGTTTTATTAGGTAAATAAGAAGAAAGGAGAATGAAGGGACAGGATAAGGTTGGAAATGATGAGCCATGAAATCTAGGTTGGACACTGTGGGAAATAAAGCCAAGGCAGAGTGATGGACAGTGAGGAAGTGATGGCGCTTAATATTCTACCTGGATAATATCCGCATCTTGGGAAGCAAAGTTACAGCTGAAGATTTCAGGTTTCAGAGGTCACATTGCCATGCTAAGAGAGTGGGGACCACTGCTATAAGAGATGTATAAGCTTTTTTACAACCTGTTACAAGTGGTCATGAGCTGACTCCTTCCCTGTAGGTTAGTGACACCTTCGGAGAAGAATAGAGCCCTGTGCTTGTATTTGGGACAGCAAGGAAGGGGAGACCTGGGGAGAATGTCCCACTACACAGCTGTGGTGAAACCCTAAAGGGACAGGCCAAGAGGGGCAGCTTCCTTGAGGAAGACAGGAATGCCCAGGGCCTGGGAAGGAGCCTGAGTCTCAGAGCAGCTGGGTAGAAAATTCTCCCACAAGGACACTGACAACCTATGATGTCTTTAGAAAGACAGCATTTCATATTGAAAAGAATATGTATCTAGTCCAGGCAGATGTATTTAACCTTGATTCTTGGCTCTGCCACTGGTCGGCTATGTATTCTTAGGGAAATTATTCCACTTCTCTGAATCTCAGTTCTCTTATCTCTAAAGCGAGGGTGATAATAACGCCTTTTCATATATTTATTCTAAGACATAAGTCATTAAGGTAAGGAAATAATTTTGAAAATTGAAAAGCTATATGCAAGTTAGTGTAGTAGAAATGAATCCTAGTCTACAAATATAGATGTGTAAGAAAATTGCATTTCATAATTTTCCTTTACATCATTTAATTTTTTTATTTTTTAAAATTTAATTTAAATTCCAGTATAGTTAACATACAGTGTTATGTCAGTTTTCGGGTATACAATATAGTGATTTAACAATTCTAGGCCACCCTGCTCTCTGGCCCCATGGACCCACGACCTGACCGACGCATGCCCCGACAAATCTGGCGAGCACCACAAAGAAAGTGGTTCACCAGCTCCAGCTGGAAGCCGGGTTCAACCGCATGAAGGTTTCCAAGGCAGCTGCAGATCTGAAACAATTCTGTCTGCAGAATGCTCAACACGACCCCCTGCTGACTGGAGTATCCCCTCAAGGACGAATCCCCTCAGACCCCAGAAAGTCTGTTCCTTTTTGTAGTAAAAAGAATCTTTGGAAGGTTTTCTAAACCACTTCCATGGACCAGTGAATAATCAAAGGAGAACTCAATTTGAAGCCTGTACAAAAGCTTATCCCTATAACACGTGCTGTACTATATAGACTCTCGCTTTGTCAGTCCTTAACACCCACCTCTCTGAATCTTCATAAATTTCTATTTCACAGCCAAATTATTTTATATACACTGGCAGCAGCAGTCAATAAAACAGTGTAAAGAATTCTATAGGTTACTCTGTACATAACTGTACTCTTAATCCTCTTCACCTATTTTGCCCATCCCCCCCACCCACCTCCCCTCTGGCAACCATCAGTTCTCCATAGTTGAGTCTGTTTTTTGGTTTGTCTCTTTTTTTCTTTGTTCATTTGTTTTGCTTCTTAAATTCCACATATGAGTGAGATCCTATGGTATTTGTCTTTCTCTGACTGACTTATTTCACTTAGCATTATACTCTCTAGCTCTATCCATGTTGTTGTAAATGGCAAGATTTCATTCTTTTTATGGCTGAGTAGTATTTCATTATATATATTCCTTGACATCACTTCAGTTCTGAATCTGAGCTCCACCCACTTCTGAAAGTGTTCAAAATTCAACTTCAGACATTATTCAACTGCCATCTTCTCTCACTCTAAAAGTCAAGTCAAGTTTCTTGGGGTTTTCCATAACACTACAACATTGCTTTGTTACCACAGCCCCCATTGGTTACTATGGAGACGCCATATGATTCCTTCAAGCTCGGCATCTTCTTGGGCACACTTGGGTGAGATCAGCCTCCCCAGATGGACTATGCAGCCATTCTTGCAGAGGGGCTCCTGCAAGGGAGAAAGCCCAGGCTTATTTGAGGGAAAGGGATCTCTTTTTCTCCTCAACCTTGGGCAATCTTTCCTTTCTTTCCTTGCCCTCAAAAAAAATCAAAAAACAAAAACTTTCAATCCCTATGGTCACCTTCTGGGACACTTAACATTATCTCCTCAAAGGATTTTGATTTTTACAAATTCAGGAAAAACCATTACTTGGGAGTGTTTTTGCTTTCAGCTCTACCAAAATTCCTAACGTCAGGAAACCCCAAGTACCTGGATACCTTTGTGAAAAGAAGTAGGAAGACGAAGGTAGAGAAAGAACAACCAAAGCTATTTTAATAAATGACATTCTGTGGTGGTTACTTTTATTAATTTGAGTGGAATCTTTGGTGATCTTGTTGGATAGTTTGCCTCTTAAAGAGACTAGCTGATTCAAGAACTTGGAAAACAATGATCTTAGGATTAAATGAGACATATGTGAAAATTTCAGTTCTTTCAAAGAAGATGTTGTCTATAAATACCAAGCACTGAATGAATAGGAAATGCTGGCCCACTTTCTAACACAGGTACTACCTTCTCTTAATTGGGAAAAATATCCAGTAACTAGGGACCACTTGGAAGATTAATACATATTAACTGAACACACAAATGGGTATTTATAAGCCACCTTCTTCCAAGAATGGCCGTGGAGCACTGAGGCAAACTTCCTGTTGAGGGTCTGGTTGCCATGTTCAGCCAACTAGGGAAATGAGCATCCCATGGACTCACTGTTACAGTCAGTCCTACTTGACCAGACAGTGGTCCATTTGGCTGAGCACACAGTTCTATTCCCTCCCACGTTCCTGTGCCTGAAACAGCAACAATAAAGACCTCATTTAAAACATTGGCCTTGTGAGTCCAGAACAGTGACAGATTGAGTGTCACTACCTGATGTGTGCAATTCATCAACATAAAGGCTCTAAGGAGATGCCAGACACCAGCAGAAAAGGCATCTTCCAGAAATAACACATAAGAGTGAAAATTCTTGCTCATTATTCCAAAATCAAAGCAGGGAATCTTAAAATATTATCTAGTTTTATTCCTTGCCTTCATACAGCCTGAACCCACTACAGTGTTACCAATGTTTACCCCAAATACCCAAAGGAAAAAAGGAAGTCTGTCAAGGTACAAAAAACCCTCCTTTTGCCTTCTGAGCCATCCCTATTTATTACTACTTCAAGTGCCGGAGTGAAAGATCCCAAACTTAATGTAAGAGATAACCTCAGATGGCTAATGAGATAAAGGTCTAACAAGCCAGCATTCGGATTTGGAGAGTTTAGTTCTATTTTGGAAGCAGATTATTCAATTTGCAAAGAAAGCAACAATGTGATACATTTATCTTGCAAAACAATGGAGTACTCTTCCTCTTCTGTCTACTTTTTAAAAAAAAAAAAAACCTCTACACCCAACATGGAGCTCAAACTCACAACCCCGAGATCAAGAGTTGCATGCTTTATTGACTGAGGCAGCCAGGCGCCCCGCTGCCTAATTTTTAAAATATGATATTGTATATAATAAAACCTTTAAACATAAAGCCAATGGTACCTTTGTCTTGTGAACTCCAACACGTTATTGAAGTAAGTTTTAAAAAGAAACTGAAGCCCAAAGTGATAAAGGAAATGGCCCAAGGTCACACAGCCAGATGTGGGAAAGCCTTGATTTAAACCTAGTGATTAAATGTTTTATGGGGACTGAGCATTTTAAGAATGTTTCAAAATGCTTTCTTGTTTTCTGTCTCTCTCCCTTTGTCCTTAGTTTTGATTCATTAGAGTTTGAACGCAGTCATGTACTCCTTTATATTTGCTAAAAGAATGAGTCCCTTGGTTTCCCTTATCACTCCTGAACTGGTGGCCGGGGTCCTCACAGCTCTGCAGGATGCGGGACATCGAGGCCCACCAGGTCTACGACTTCAGCCTAAATTTGACAACCTTTTCCCTCCAACTGGCACAAGTTACTTTTTTAAAGCTCAAAACACTTCAGCTGAACCGGTGTTTTAATCCCAAATATAAGAATAAATAAAAACAATGTGAAATGGAATGGATGGATGAAATGTGGTGTCTAGATGGGAGGAAAGAAGCAGAGTCAGAACCTGCCTCTAGAAAGAGTGAGGATTCCACATACACACGTACATCTAGGACCCTTCAGCTCTGGCTGACCTCATTTTGCTCAGTCCATTAGCACCTCTTCCTACAGCTGAAGACTAGTCTAGTCTAGATCCAGTGGGCACCCTCACCGGAACTGTCCTACCACCACCCTAGGATCCCTTAACTTGCAAACTTCAGTGAACTGCTTTGCTAACCCCCAGATCTGTGTTCTTCAACGGACATCTTTCTCCAGTGCTAGGGAGACTCAACAAGGTGCTTTTTATACTCCAAGCACACATTGTCCAAGTTGAGGCGCCCGATGGCTCAGCAATTCTTTAAATCACCTTTTGTTGATTCCATGGTATAATGATCTTGTCCTCCACCTTATCACAGCCACTAGTATCCAAAGATAAACCCTAGACACTCTCCTTAATAACAACTGTGCAGTCTCAATTTCCATCATCCCAATTCTGACAGTCTCTACTTCCTAAATGTCCAGCCCACTTCTTCGATTACTCCCACCTTGATCATTTTTCAACCCCTTAAAGCACCCAGTCTGTTAACCTGAATACATTTTCTCTGTTAACCTCCTCACATCCTTGTGTTCCTCATTTTTCCACTTAAATTCCATAGCTCATTATAATCGCTCTTGTGCACAATCTCAAGATTATATTACACTCACTTGGAAAATGCCAACCATGGTTCAGTCTCCACCTACTCTGCACCTGCTTCAGTGGGCTGAATGTAGGTGGAGAAAAACATGAAATCAAGATACCTCATTCCACTTTAAATGTGTGACCACAAACCTCAGGTAGGCTCTTGTCACATCATGTTCCCATTCTCCCAAGGGTACTGGACTATTCACACTCCCTTCTCAAACCTCCCCAAGTTTCTTCTTCCACCTCACTCTTAGAGGATGACTTTGATTTTATTCTATCGAGAAAATAGAACAATTTGGAAAAGAATTTCCATACTCCTGCCTCTGAAACTCTATGCTGCCTCCTTGTTAAAATGGCTTCCTTAGACCTTTGAGAAATCTAAGGAAATCCCCTCTGCCTGAGATCCATGATCTTTCCACTACACATGGAATTTGCCTCTGCACTCATCCCCTCTGCTCTGCATCATCTAACTCTATAATATTTTTGTTGAGATATAATTCACATACCATAAAATGCACCTCTTTAAAGTCATAGTTCAATAGCTTTTAGTTTACAAAATTGCGCAAACATCACTGCTGTGAAATTCTAGAATATTTTCATCATCCCCGAAGAAACCTGTTACCTGTTACCCCATTCCTCCATCCCCCAGTCCCAAGAAACCACTAACCTACTTTCTATGAATTTTCCTACTTTGGACACTTAATATACATGAAATCATACAACACGTGACCTTTTGTGACTGGCTTCTTTCACTTACCATAGTGACTTCAAGGTTCGTCCATGACTGTGGTATGAATCAGTATTTCATTCCTTTTTTGGCAGGGTAATATTTCACTGTATGGATATATCACATGTGTTTTTATCCATTCATCAATCGATGGACAATTTGGTTGTTTCCACTTATCGGTACTATAAATAATGCTACTATGAATGTTCAGATACAAGTTTTGGGGCAGATATATGTTTTCAGTTATCTTGGGTGTATATGCAGGAGTGGAAATGCTGGCCCTATTGTAGCTCTATAACTTTTAGGAACTGCCAAAATGTTTTCCAAAGCAGCTGCACAATTTTACACTCCCATCAGCAATGTGTGAGAGTTCCATTTTCTTCACATTCTTACCAACACCTACTGCCCATCTTCTTGATTATAACCATTCTAGTGGGTGTGAAGTGACATCTTATTGTGACTTTGATTTGCATTTTCCTAATGACTAAGGTGGAGCACATTAGGAAACAATGTCTTCTTTCTGCTTGCTTCGCTGGATGCTGTATCAGTCTGTCCTGAGCTAATCTGCTGCCCAGAAGATTTCTCATCTCCACACCCACCCAACCCCAGCCAAAGGTCTCTGTCCTGGTTGCCATTTCTTTCCATCATGCCATCTCTTTAAGGAACACTGGGAAATGTTGATGTCACATTCCAGGTAACAAATTTGCATTTTCCAGAATCCTTAGATGACATATTTTTTTGCCCTAAAGCAATGGGTACGTATAATGATGCTGCAGCAGATTGTTAAGGGAGTTGCTTGGGGACACACGACCCTTTCTTCAATCCTGGATTTGAAAGCCTAGTTCATTTCATCTCAGGAAGTCACTTAAATACGTAAGCTCCATTTTCATGTTCATTTAAAGGAGAAATATTAGGTAATCATTAATTGCAATCAAAACATTCTTTCTCTGTGATCCTAGCTGTTTTGTTGTTTTTAACTAAAGACAAAGATAAGTTCTAAAAGTCATTTAAGCCTGTCAAAGGAAAACATAATAAACTAGATGGAAGAGGCTCTCTTGGACATATTAATGTCCAAAATCTTCTGAATCCCTGCTACTAAATACAAGTTGTATTTCAAACAGCCTCAGGTTACAAGGATGGTGACTAATGAATTATAAAGGAAGGTAATTAACTTCCTACATTCCCTAAAAGCTTGCTTTGTGAGACCCTCTCTGATGCTCTTGTAGTGAAGACCGTAACTTCTGATTAGCATTGTTAGGAAATTGCCCACTTCTCTTCTATTTTCAGACTCCTTTTAGACCCGGGGTGTAGCTCCAGGAGGCCATGGAAATTTTGGAGCAGATCTGGAAACGAAGTGTGGCGTGTCAGAAGCTGTTTTGCTATTAACCATCAGTGCTGTTGAGGGCAAGTCACTTCAAGGAGATGTATTTTGTATATGTACGCCAGAGGTTTCCTTATTTGCAAAATGAGAGGTAAGACACGATGGCTTGTGAGTTTCCTTCCACACCTTATGTTCAGTGATCCAAGCTTTCTCATCCAAAGGCATATGAAATAGTGTAGGACGCTCCATGGCTCACGAGGGTCTAAATAACATTGAAAATAAAAATCAAAAGCGAACAAACTTTTCAACCTGGACAACTAGTTTTTATGACTTACTGGAGTATTAAGAAAGGAAACTGACTGATTTTCCTAATGCAACTGGCATATTGAACAAGCTCCACGTGTGGATTGGAATCAAAACACAGATGAGTTTTTATCCCCCACCATCCTTTTAAATGTTATCCCCTGGTGGTAATCTTTTGCCTGTAGAAATCTTTTTCCGGCAGGCTCCTGACTTTCCCATCCTCTTAGAAAATAACGCAACATTTGCTTTAAGTAACAAACACGCTCAATTCAGAATATATGAAGTTCAGCAACTTTTAATCATCAAAATGCCAAAATTAACTTGGTATGACATTTTCTTCCCTCTGCTAACTTGGACCTGCCTCCCAGAACAGGGAGTGTGGTGCTGCCCACTTCCCTACCACTTTTCTACTCTCAAGCAAGGTGCTGGTCGGGAAGGCCTAGAAGAGGAAGAGAAAGAGAAAAATTCTTTTTTTTTTTTTTAGAGAGAGAGTGTGCGAGGTGTGGGGAGGGGGGAAGGGGCAGAGGGAGAGGGAGAGAGAGAATCTTAAGCAGGCTCCATGTCCAGTGTGAAGCCTGATGAGAGGTTCGATCTCATGACCCTGAGATCGTGACCTGAGCCGAAATCAAGAGTTAGACGTTTAATCGACTGAGCCACCCAGGCACCCCAAGAAAGAGGACAATTCTCTCTAGGTTGGGGAAATTGTGCTTTATGGGCCAGGCCCCACGTTTGGTGAAAGCTGTTTTCTGTTTCTCCCATAAAGTACTTTGGAGGACCCTTCAGAGGTTTCCTGTCGGGACCCTTTCTCTTGCAGTTTCCTTGACTCAAGCAGAAACGAATGGAATCTGAGCTGTTAAGTGAGACTCCTTTGTCAGACTTCAGTCACTGGAGGTAGGCTCCCCACTCCCACCACCCCCTCCAGCTCCACTCTGTTGTGTCCTTAACCCTCAGCTGGCCCTACAGGACAAGACCCTCATCGATCCCATTCCAGCTTAATGTCCTCCCCTTCTCTCTCACTGTGGGGCAATTCATATATTCTTCGCCCCTCGGAACCCTCGGAGACCTGTCTAATCTCAACAAAGCAACTATTTGGGCCTTCTCTTTTCCTCAAGATTTCTGGGGCAGGCTCAGACTATATCCCACGCTTGGCTTTCCTTTCTCAATTGTAAATCAAGCACTAGTTTTCTGTGTCTCCTAGTGTCAGGGGACAGTCTCAGCACTTTCTGAATGGACACCTTGGAGACAACTTACCCCAAGGGCGACTGTCTGGCAGGCCTCTAGGCAGACGGCCCAATGTCGCCCTCTGACAGCCCTACATGCTCTCTGAAGAGGAGTATGAAGAAGCAGAGCAAGACAACAACTCTCCAAAAAGAAAACAAAGGCAAAAACAACAAAAACCCATTTCATCAAACTCTTCTCCAAAGCTTTTTTCTAATGCTTTATATACATTTGATCTCATTGAACTATTCAAAATTTGAGAGATTTTTATTAATTTTATACATTCTGCATTTGAGAGTGATGGACAGGTCTGTACTCTGTCATGATAATCTGATATTTATTGGATTGATGCTTCTGTTGAAACCAATCACAGGAAGAGTCTCATTCTAACATCCTGTGACAGTCACATTAACCCCACGGGTGACATGTTATTACAAAAAAAAAAAAAACAAATTTGGAAAGATAATGAGGGAAAATATATTTTTTTAAGATTTTATTTACTCACTTGACACAGATATATATATATATATATAGAGAGAGAGAGAGAGAGAGAGAGAGAGAGAGAGAAAAGGAGCAAGCACAAGCAAGGGGAGGGGCAGAGGGAGAGGGAGAGGCAGACTCCCTGCTGAGCAGGGAGCCCGATGTGGGACTGGATCCCAGGACCCTGGGATCATGACCTGAGCTGAAGGCAGATGATTAACCGACTGAGCCACCCAGGCGACCGGAGGGAAAATATTTTAATTGCTCTAACATAAACTTATACTTTTATGGTTTTATTTTTAAGTCTATAAAGTCATCCTTCTTCTTTTATAGCTGTGATCTAATTGTACATATACTTCTGTAATCTATTTTTTCAAAACTTATTCCTCACAAATGTTTTGTTAAGTCATGCTTGGAATTTCAACGTGTGCAATATTACTCCTTGTGGTGATGTGCCATTCATTCAGCAAAGGCTCTCTGAATGCCTACTCCGTGGCTGATGCTGGTTAAGGTGCCGGGGCTTGCTGGAGTTAGAAGAGTGAGTAAACACTCTTCTTAGGGGAGTGCAAATTATTATAATGCGGTACTGTATTTGTGACAAGACAGTAACCCACATGAGGTGGGAGTAGAGAATAAAACATATCTATGTGTTTTTTGAAGGAAATTAGGAAGAAACCACAAAGGAAGCGTTAATGTGAGATGCTTGCGGAGATGTTAATGCGTGGGAGTCTGCTAGGCAGACAAGCAGGGGGAGGGCACACCGGTAGGTGGAACAGCAGTGCAAAGGCCTGGGGTTTATTTTGGTCTTGTTAAAAGTGTGAATGCTTTCTTTCTTTTTTTTTTTCATAACTGTTATTGACTTGTTGTAAAATTGCTCAATAAATAATCCATTCTCCTCAAGTATAGTGAGAAGCTAGCTTTATCATTAAGTTTATTGTGTTGCTTGGTTTCCATATGGTGTTTCCATGCAATTCTGAGGGTGGGGTATCTTTTGGGAGGGCTAGTACCACACTTCTTAAAGTAGTGGTTCTTTTTAATGGTTTCCAATACCTAATAAGCTGGTCTCCTCTCAAAGCTTCTTGGTCAAGCAATTCTTCTCTACCTTGTTATAATTCTAATATTTCCTTGAGGAACTTGGTTCCCTCTTGATATTTTAAGATGTCAAAACTATTTTTGATTTTTAAAACACTCCAAGGCAAAATCACTTCCAATTTTTAGCTGAATTAATCATCAATTTCATTACATTCTCTCTGCCTTTGGCTTTTAGATAAAAATCTTAAACAAAAGGGGTGAAGCTTAATTGTATAGATTGAAACTGTTTTGTTGCCATCTCTGCTGGTGTTCTGTTCAGATTCTTCACACAAGCCGCCATGTGTGTACCTTCACAGCCCCTGAATGATTTCAAAATACCTCTTTTTCATTAAAGGCATGGGGTTTAGTCTGAATCTGTAATTTAATCTGTGGAGCGAAATCACCAGATAATTGCCTACTTCTCTACTTTACATACAGAGACGTTCTACGGGGACATTTGGAGATGGTTAGGCCTCTTTATGCTCCTGTTAGGTTTGCACCAATTTATTTCCACAGACTTCCTTCTCTCCTTGCTCCTAAAGCTTAGAAAAAAAATACATGCAAAAATAACACATTCATTCATAGTAGAGGACCCGTTCTGAGCCAAAGGTCAGCTTCAGAGGTGCCCCCAATGTCCCTGATCAACAATTGGGATGGGTCCCTCATCACAGACTTGCTCGGGGACCGCAGGCTTTAGCAGAGTGAGGGTGGAGGTGGGGAGCATTCCCCGAGGGGATGACACAGCCTGGAATCTTTCCCTGATTTTGGACCGCAGACAGGATACATTTTCCAAAAGTATATGCGGTGCTATTTGTGAGCCCAAGCAATATTACCCACATGACAGAAAGGCTTTGGAACTTCAACATTGCTGATCTGGAGTAATTCTAGAAATAGTAGCCTTGGCAGAGACGTAGCGGTCCTGAGAGACTCACGTGGGCTGCCATCCTTCAGGGGCCTTCGATGCAATCATGGATATGACGAGATGGGGGAAAGAATAGGAGACAGACCGCCTGGTAGCAGAAAGTACCCCCAAAACACTTAGTTGAGACCAATCTAGGTACTCTGTAGCTTAATTGGATGAGACCTAGAAAGGGGCTCATGACCTGGGAATCCCTGTGGGTTAATAATCAGGAGAAAAGGAGCTATTTAAGCCCCTACTAAAGCTATTATTAAGGGAGTTAATTATATCCAATTTATACACAGAAGTTAATAGGTTCTGGCAGAAGATGAGTTACATGTAAACCCTATTTGAATAACTTACAGTTAATAAATATAAACTGGACGATGCTGGACACTTTCATCAAGTTCTGTAATTCTAAAGATTTTTTGAATTGTCCTAATACTAAAACAAACAGATAACCCTTGAATATTTTGAGACACTGGCACCATCACATGGTAGGAAACTCATTGGAGACTGAGGGCATTGTTTCTAATGTAAGTTCTCTCACTAATTTGAGACACTTATTTCACCTCTCTGGCCTCATATCCTTTATTCATAAAATGAAAGAGTTGGTAATGTGCTACAAAATTAAAGAAACTATATGTCAGTCTCTTGCATGACCACAAAGGGAAAATTCTTTAACAAAAGGCTAACAAATGGAATCTGCCAGTATATTGAAGAATAATACACTTTGCCCCTAGAGAGTGCTATGGTCTGAATGTTTGTGTCTCCCTAAAATTCATATTTTGAAATCTTAGCCCCCAAAGATGATAGTATTAGAAGGTGGGACTTTAGGAGCTGCATTGGTCTTGAGGGTAGAACTTCCATGAATGGGATCAATGCCCTTACAAGAGAGACCCCACAGATCTCCCTAACTCCTTCCACCATGTGAGGCCACAGTGAGAAGGCACCATCTGTGAACCAGAAAGCAGGTCCTGCCTAGACGCTGAACTTGCCACTGCCTTGATCTTGGACTTCCCAGCCTCCAGAACTGTGAGAAATAGATTTCTATAGGGTATAGTCTACCCAGTCTCTGGTATTTCGTTATAGTAGCCTGAACAGATGATGACAGAAGGTTTACTTCAGACATGGAGAAAGGTTCAAGCTTAGGAATTTTGTGAATTAATGGAATTTATTACATAAAAATTTTAAAGGAGGAAACCATAGGATCATCTTTAGAAATTCCAAATTATATTTGACACTATTTAGCATTAATTCTGATAAACAAAACAGAACAAACTTCTGTGTATGATAGATCCCTCCTTATCTTGATAAAGGCTAGAAACCAATAAAAAATATCAGTGAAAAGCTCAAGACATTCTTAATGTAGAAAGGACCAAGAGTAAGACCAAGATGTCCACCGATATAGCTAGTCTGCAAAGGTACCACCAAATGGACACGTCTCCTGGTATTCATGCTCTTGAGCAGTCACTCCCACATTGAACCTGACCAGCCTGTGACTTGCTTGACAAATAGAACACAGCAGAAGTAATGTGGTGCCACTTAGAGGGTTATGCCTTAAAAAGACCTGAAGGTGCACACTTCTGTGGGCTTGGAAGCCATGCACCATGTAAGACATCTGACTACCCTTCTGGAAAGAGAGGCCACATGGAGAGGACATAAAGGATGAGATGTGCTACAAAATTCTCCCCACAACATGGGGAGAGGCACATGGAAGGGCACCAGACCTGAGAGTGAAGAAGCCAGAATATGAGGCAAAACCTGCCATTGTGAACTTTCCTTTTCAGTGATTGAAGGAGGCTAATCAGCTTCTGTAATTAAATCATCACGACACAGGTGCAAGCCTGGATAATAGAAGTGGAACTTCATAAAGAACCCAGACACAAACCCAGGTATCTAAGGGAGTCTAAGGCATAGATACACGCACATGCATGAAATGTATGCATATATATGTAACTAGAAATCAAGCTGGTGCGGAAAAGATGAATCATGTATGCAACACATGTTGTTGGTTGGACCATTGGCATTCAGAAGGACAAAGAAAAAAAAACAGACTTAGATTGTGCCCATGGTAAATAAAATAAATCCCAGATAGATGAAGTATTTCAGTGTTTGAAAATGGAACTCTGATCATGCTACAGGAAAACATAGGCAGATTTTTTTATACTCTTGGCATGGGACAGCTATTATAAGCAAGTAAGAAGGTCAGAACCATTAATGAAGTGATAAGATGAAATTAACTAAATAAAAATAAAAATGAAAACTTTGGCATGGCAAAGTTATACTCTAAATTAAATGACAAACCAAGGAAAATGTTTGCAACCTGATTGACAGATAGATGGGTAACATCCTTAGAGTATAATGTTCTCATAAATCATTATGAAAATGAGGAGTACCCCATAAAAAGTGAGAAAAGGCTATGAATAAGCATTTCACAGAAGATGAATAAAAATGTTCAGTAAAACCATTACCAACTAAAACAAATAAAAATGAGATTTTATTTATGTATATATTTATTTATGCATGCATGCTTGCCAGTGTTAGCAAACAACTTAAAGAATGAAAGCATTTAATTAAGAAATGGTCACTCTCTAGAGCACCTGGGTGGCTCAGTCTGTTAAGCCTCCGACTCTTGATTTCCGCTCAGGTCATGATCTCAGGGTCATGGGATCCAGCCCTGCGTCGGGCTCTGCGCTCAGCGAGTCTGCTTGAAGTTCTCTCTCTCCCTCTCCCTCTCTGTTCCTACGCCCCACCCCAGCACAAACACACACTCTTTCTCTCTCAAAATAAATAAATTAAAAAAAAAAAAAAGAAATGGTCACTCTCCAACTGTTCTCTGGGGTTCAAGATCTCTTTCTTAAAAATATGTTTTACTGAAGAATAATAGACACAGTGAAAAGTATTCAAAACCTAAATGTAACCCTTCATAAAGTATCATGAAGTAAACAGCTCTGTAATCAGCATCAGGTCAAGAAATAAAATCTTGCCAACATCTCAAAAGCCCACTTCATGGCCACCCTGATTACTACCCCTTCCTTCCTTTTCCAAGGTAACTAGGATTCTGATTTTTTTTTTTTTTAAGAGAGAAAGAGAATGTGCGAGTGGGGGTGAGGGACGGAGGGAGAGGGAGAGAACCCTAAGCAGACTCTGTGCTATGGATGCTGATGGGGCTCCATCCTATGACCCTGAAATCATGACCCCAGGCAAAATCAAGCCAGTTGCTGAACCAAGTGAGCCACCCAGGCGTCCCTGGTATTCTGATTTCTAATACTCTAGGTTAGTTTTACTCATCTTTGAACTTCACGTAAGTGGAATCCTTCTCTTATGTCTACCCTGCTTTGCTCAACATTATATTTGTGAGATTTATCTTTGTTATTACATGTAATTATAGTTCTATATTTGTGAAATGTTTAACAAAATTCCACTGTATAATATATACAATTTATCATCCTACCCTTGACATTCAAGGTGTTTCTAGTTTTTGGCCACTACAAATACAAATAATCAACATTTTCTTTTATACTTCATGCTTTTTGTGTCCTGTTTAAGAAAGCTTTTCCTGCTGCAGTCAAGAAAATAGTCTTGCATATGATCTTTCAGAATTGAGCTGTCCGTGACAATCACAACTAACAGCATGTAGCCATTGAAGTTTAACTAACTGAAATTTAAAAAAAATGAAAAGTTGAATTCCTTGTTCATTCTAGCCACGCTTTTAAGGGCTCAATTGCCACAGATATAGAACATTTCCATCATTGTAGAGAGTTCTGTTGGTCAAATATGTTCTAGAAGGCCATTTTGTTTTGCCTTTTGTGGCTCTAGAATATTATGCCCACATAAAATGATGATTAATTATGACATTTTAGACAAAAGCAAAAAATGAAACAAAAATAAATGAGTGAATATTTATTTAAAAAATTCTCAGATTTCATTGTATTACTGGATTAATAAAAATAAAAAATTCAAAAATGGAGAACTCATGGTAAAGGCCCCGAGGGTGAGAATTAAAATCTATTTGATTGTAGACCTAGGCAAAGTTATTGTGAGAATTAGTGATGTAATAGCAATAAGAATGTGGGTGGGAAAGCGGTGGGAGGACATGTGAGAATGTTAATTTTTTCATCTTTTGCAGGAATGCAATCAGTGTTCTCTAAAATGAATACAAGTTGAAAAATTTAGTTTTTTGACCTTTTACCATTTTTTAAAATTATGGATTCCCTTAGTTTTAGCAAGAATCTTTTAGAAATATTTCTGTTGTGAAGAAACATTGATATACAGTTTATTAATTGTTTAACTTTTGAGCTCCCTAAATGAATTATGACAGACCCCTGTTTTCCTTGCCTTGACCCTTGCTTCCTTTCCTTCTTTTTCCCTTCTGCTATTTCTCTGTTTTCCTTTCCCTCCCTTGACAAACCATAAAGCTTGCAAAAATAGCTCTTGAAAGAACGGTTATGACAGTTGCTCAAATGGGATTCTATCAGTGATCCTGAGCAAGAAGCAAGAGAAACTAGAACATTCTTTACCTCTTGCAGCCACAATTTTTGCAACAATTAGAGATGAAAGAAAGAAAGAAAGAAAGAGAAAGAAAGAAAGAAAGAAAGAAAGAAAGAAAGAAAGAAAGAAAGA
>NC_058414.1:63450624-63499966 GCF_002201575.2 Neomonachus schauinslandi
AAAGAAAGAAAGAAAGAAAGAAAGAAAGAAAGAAAGAAAGAAAGAAAAAGAAAGAAAGAAGGAAAAAAAAAAGCAATCCAGGCTAGGCCATGGGGACATATATCCTTCCTTTTTCCTTCTCCTGTAGAACTCCAATAACTGTTTGACCTGGGAATAACCTGATTTTCAGGTTCTCCCTGGTGTGCATCAACTAATAAAGACTCTGGTTTTTATTTGAATCACTTAAACTATTTTTTCCTTGACATTCTATTTTTTTTCAAAAAAATTAATGTATGCCTCTATTTGCATATATGCAGAGAGAGAGAAAAAGATGCGTACTGAGAGTTTTTTTTTTTTTAAAGATTTTATTTATTTATTTGAGAGAGAGAATGAGAGACAGAGAGCACGAGAGGGAAGAGGATCAGAGGGAGAAGCAGACCCCCTGCCGAGCAGGGAGCCCAATGTGGGACTCGATCCCGGGACTCCAGGATCATGACCTGAGCCGAAGGCAGTCGCTTAACCAACTGAGCCACCCAGGTGCCCCTTACTGAGAGTTTTTTCTAAGCAGTTAAATTTTGGATTTAATTGGTATTTTTCTACATCTTAGAATTCATTATAATGATCAGAAATTATTGAAAGAAAGCATATTTAAAAGTAAGAGGATTTAAATCTATATGTTCTGATGTACATAACCCATAGTACATTGCTAAGTAAAAAAGACTATTATTATTATATATGTACGTGAATTGCAGAACAATTTATAGAGTATGATTCTATTTTAAGGAAACAAAAATCAAACACCAAACTACACTACTAGAAAGCATCTGAATTGCATATGCACACAAAAAGTCTAGAAATAATATATCAAATACTAAGAGTAAATTAGAAGGTCTAAGTGATCATCAAAAGCAAATAATAAGAGAAAGTGGTACAATATCATTCTGTGTTTTTGAAGGAAAAGGAAACAAAATGTAGTCTTTTTTATATTTTAATTAGAAATATTAGCTTATAGGGCTGTTGCAGTTACCCTGGGGTGCATTGCCATGATCCCAAAGTGTCATTCATACAGACTACATGTAGCAAAAAGGAGTTATTCAGTCCTGTCAGTGAAAAATCATGTGCCTAGAAAGAAACGCCCTCTTCAGTTCTGCTGCTAAAGTAGCCAAGAAGCAGGTGCTATCTTGTCCCCATTATGCATGTGGAACAGTCTGGGCCCAAATCTGGTCTTTAATATTATTTGTTATTAAAAAGAAACACCATTGAAGAGTGGCTAATGCCATGTCTTGGAGCTTGAGAAAAATCAAGTTGGGAGTAGAACATCTTGTTTTGGTCAGTACACAAATACACTATCAGAAAATCCCCAAGTGTTGCTTAGAGGGCACACAGTTGCCAATGTGTGGCAACTTCATCATCAAAGGTCCGAAAGCAGGTTCCATTTAATAAAATGTATTAAAAGATAGCTATAAAAGAAAAATTATGACTAAAACAGTATATGCTTATTTTTGTTCATTGTAACGTATATGGAGTAGTTGATATAGGTGGGCAAGTGTTGCTTCTATGAAGTAATTTTTATCCATGTCATCAGAAACAGGTACATTTTGGGAATTGTGAGCAAACAAGATATTTCTGGGAGAAGAAAGGATTTTATTAAGGATAGGAAGGACCAAGGGAACCTGGAGCTCAGGTTGAGATTTCCAGAGAATGCATCAAGATGGTGGACCCAAGGGGATAGTAGACTGCACACAGTAGGTTCTCATCTCTTGGATCACAAAACCATGGGTAAGGCTTTTAATCATAATAAGATTTTAATAAAGCATACCCTAAGTTCCAAAAACGCTAACAGACTCTATCAAAATTGTGAACAAATTTGAGAAGATTTTGCCATGTAGGCCAGGGGTCAATAAAGTGGAACTTTTCTCTTTTTGTGTGTGTGTGGGGGGGCAGTGGTGGCGGGGGTCTATTTTGTTTAAAGGTATGAAAAATTCCTTTTGCAAGTGAGGGTTGATTGTAAAAAAGGAGTCTTATGAACACCGCTTTGGGTTTGAAAGATCTTAGACACAACCAGATCTCATGTCACAGCCAAGATTCAGTTATTTAATACTCTGGAAACCATCATCTTACCAGATTTGTGTGAGATGGTGCTTTCTGTTGAGTCTGGCAGGATCACTGTAACTTTGGGGAGGAACAACATAAATATAGAAAAAGTGAATCAAAATCACAGTATTATTGCTTTTGTATTAGGGTAAGTAAACCTATAAAAATTTTGAAATCTTTTTTTTTTTTAAAAGATTTTATTTATTTTTTGACAGAGAGAGAGACAGCGAGAGAGGGAACACAAGCAGGGGGAGTGGGAGAGGGAGAAGCAGGCTTCCCACAGAGCAGGGAGCCCGACGCGGGACTCGATCCCAGGACCCTGGGATCATGACCTGAGCTGAAGGCAGACGCTTAACGACTGAGCCACCCAGGTGCCCCGAAATCTTTTGAAATCATACTGATACTCTGTTCTGTTTCCAAGGTGATTGAATCAATTAAAAAGTTGACAAATTAGACTCGATTTTATTGAAATGTTTTGGAGCGTTTGGTTACTTACATTTTAAATCAATGTTTAAGTATTTAAGATAACTCATGAAATGTGTAAATATTTATGTGTTTGTGGTGTTTAAGGGTCTAGTAACATTGTATTAAGTAGATTTATAGATTTTTATAAGATAAATGTTAAACAAAGAAGCACAAATAGAAGTATTCTTCCTGCCCAGATTTGGTGTATTTATAAAACAAAAGCTGACTTTTAACACAACGACAGATTTAATGAATGGTTAACACAGGGCCATCTCTCTGTCATGATAGGTCAGTCTGTATCCTGATCGTGGTGATGGTAACTGGGATCTACACATGGAATAAAATTTCACAGTACTATATACTCCCTCCAAGCAAATAATTTAAGAAGAGGTCATGTAAAAACTGGTGAAACCCAAATAAGTCTTGTACCTAACAGTATTCTATCAATGCCAATGTCCTGGTTTTGACGTGTATTTGGTTATGACCTGTATTTGAGAGGCACATGGTTATGTAAGATATTATCATTGGAAGAAGCTGAGTGAAGGGTTCATGAAAATTCTCCGTACTATTTTTGATACTTCTTTTTTTTTTTTTAAGATTTTATTTATTTATTTGAGAGAGAGAGAATGAGAGACAGAGAGCATGAGAGGGAGGAGGGTCAGAGGGAGAAGCAGACTCCCTGCCGAGCAGGGAGCCCGATGCGGGACTCGATCCCGGGACTCCAGGATCATGACCTGAGCCGAAGGCAGTCGCTTAACCAACTGAGCCACCCAGGTGCCCCTATTTTTGATACTTCTTATGAACCTTAAACTATTTAAAAATAAAATTGTTCTAAAGAAAATATATAGTTATCAGTTATTGCATAAAGAACAGGCGTAAGCTGTCTTAGTGGTGCAGACAGGTGAGTCTGCTTGTCATTGTCCCTTTGCCTCATTTGGCTACTCTGCCTGTGAACTCAGGTATCAGCATGACATCTGAGGTAGATCCTGTGGAGTCTGCTAGGCCAGCTTATTATTTTTTATTGCTATTAATACTCTTGTGGGATTTAATGTAATAGGAAACAGATACTAGCATAAATACTACAGAAACAATCATATAGAGTAAATCTTCCCTCTAAATGGTGCCTCCTTGAAAATTAATCTTCAGGCCTCCCCCTAGATCATTCTTCCCCACCCATAAAGCTTTTGGACTATTAAAGTTGCACTCTCCCATTTAAAACCACCCGACTGCTCTCTCCTGGCACTGGGAAAAGAAACAAATCTCCTTACAGTGTCTGCAGGACTTATTAAATCTGCCTACTGCTGACATTTCTAATCTCATCTCGTACACTCTTCCTCTTCCTCGAGCTCCTTAGCTACACTGGCCCCTTGGCTGTTCCTAGAACATACCCAGCACGCTGCTGCCTGTAGGCCTTGCATTTGCTGTTTCCTTTGCCATGTAGTCACATTCTGTCTGAAAAGACCTCACTTGTCACTCTACCTGGAGTGTACTCTAGCTCTGTTATTGTTTGTCTTTGTAGAACTTGCAACTAACTGAAATTATTTTCTATATCTATTTATTTATTTTTTCCTGCCTGTCTTGATCTACAGAGGCTAGTACATAATTGGTGCTCAATAAATATTTTTGGAATGAATGAATGAGCAAATGAATGAAAGCTCCTATTAGTGGTGCTTATTCTGGGAAGTATGAGTAGAGGTGACAAGATTTACATTCTACTTCTCACACATTAGGGCAATTTGACATTCTTTTTTTTTTTTCAATTTGACATTCTTGTATCAAGTACATGCTAATTTTGCAACTAAGTTTAAAAATCATATACCCACATACACACCTTCATGCTTGGAACAGATGACTACAGAGGTTTTTTTAGCTTTAGCATTCTATGATCCTAGATTTTCCAAATTATTCTCTTAAGATATAAAAACAGATGCAAAGGGGCACCTGGGTGGCTCAGTCAGTTAAGCATCTGCCTTCAGCTCAGGTCATGATCCCAGAGTCCTGGGATCAAGCCCCGCCTTGGGCTCCCTGCTCAGTGGAGAGCCTGCTTCTCCCTCTCCCTCTCCTGCTCCCCCTGCCTGAGTGTGTTCTCTCTCTGTCAAATAAATAAATCTTAAAACAACAACAACAACAACAGGTGCAGAGCACAGCTTAGCTCTAAATGATAAGGCATCAAGACAGACGCAATGGATTCCATTTTCCTTTTTTCTAAAGATTTTGTTTATATGAAAGTGAGAGCATGAACGGGGTGAGGGGCAGAGGGAGAAACATTCCCCACTGAGTGGGGATCCCAAGGTAGGGCTTTATCCCGGGACTCCGGGATCATGACCTGAGCCAAAGGCAGACACGTAACTGACTGAGCCACCCAGGCGCCCCATTGGATTCCATTTTTCAATTGAGAATTAATGTAAATGCATGAATCAGTGCCAATACCTAAAAGCTTGTTCAGGCATCCCTTAATACACAGATTAATATGTGCACCTGTGTTCTCACTCTTAATTCCTATGAAGGGTAGGTCAAGAATATCAGTTCTTTCTGGACACCAGTCATGTACAAGAGAAAACAGGTGATATGATTTTGGAGGGTGGAGGTGTGTATTGAGGGAGTGTGATGACTGCATGCAGATTGATTCTTCCTTTCTTCCTCTGGTCTCTGCACACGAGGATCCAAAATGCATGTTCCTATATCTCGGCCCTCACTTTGAGAGTACTTGCTGTTAAGTTTAGATAATTTGCCTTATCTACCAAGAGGTAGGCAGATAAGAGTTCAAATAGAGTGATCATTAAATTTTTGGTAGGCCCTTTCCTTTTCCACAAAGTATTTTGGCATCATGCAGAGATATAGAAGATATACCAAGACAAGATAAAAGCAGAAGACAAAGAAAAGGACCAGAGGCGCATTAATACAAATGGAACCAGAAATGAGGGTGAAACAAAACTGTCTCTCAAAGAACTACACTCTTGCAAATAGGGTGTAAACATTGGCTGTAACCTTTCTCAAATCTATTGGGGAAAGGGAAACTGGATCAATGACACCTTTGGCAATATTTCTAACATGAGTTAAATCAATTGTTTGTCAATCTAAGCTATTCCCCATCATGAAGCAGAAAGGGATTTCTGAAAGTTTCTGTAAAGATGTTATTCTTAATCTCCTTTTTTGCAGTGATGTTTAATCTTATTTCTTTTAATATAGGACAATGGCATAACTCCAAGATGCAATTAGGTTAAGACAGGTCTATGGTGATGGGAGTGATGGCGGGTGGGAAGTGGGAGTGGAGGTTGTGAATGACACTTTCATAGAAATACATGGACCTTTTACATAATTGCATACATTTCCTTTCTCCAGTCCTTCCAGGATGGGAATTGGCAGGCGCACTTTTTTTTTCCCCCCTTTTCTGTACCAAATTAGAATGTGCCCCTAGGACTAAGGGAAATAGAGCTGGGGAGCTTGATAGTTAAAAGCCAGTAAGAATCATTATTTCTGCCTCACTGGTCAGGCATATTTTGGGCAAATGAGTCAGCACAGTGTGAGAGGGATGTTTGGGCTAGACTTTATCAGCAGTTACATACATTTTTCAGAGCTGCCCGGGCTGGTTATTTAGAGCTCTGGGAAGGAGCAGGTCTGAGGAGGTGAGGGAACAGAATGTATTCTGTGACTGGGAAAATTCAGATTGGGCAACGTCTCTATTCCAGCTCTCTCTGAAATATCCTCTTTCTAGAGCTGGGATGGTTCTGCAGGGGGGGTCTCAGACTGAGGCAAGGCCTTTGTAGGCCTTCAACCATCAGTCATAGGAGGGAGCTGCTCTTGGGATGGGGCAGGGGGAGTGTAATTTGGGGAGAGGCGATTCCCTTTGGCTGAAGGAAATGCCTGGGAAAGGACTCAGTTGTGGGCCCTTAGCAGGCACCACTGCTGAAAGCTAGGGAAGTGTGGCCTGAGGGAGGGACTGGGCACTGCCCAGGGCATCCCCTGCAGCAGCCACAGCCCAGCCCAGCTGTGTCGTGTGTGGTGAGGCAGGAGGACACAAAGGAATGGTCAGGATGTGCGAGGCTATGCTTCAGGAACAGACGCTCTCACATCTCATGACATAGCGAAGCTCTCTTGTGCATGGCTCTCCAGAGTTGCAGTAAAAGGGAAAGAGGGAGAAAAGAGAATCGTGCGACGTGCTTCATGGCCTTGTCTGCAAGTCGGGTACGTTGCTTCCTCCTACGGCCCACTGGGGAGACCCGGTCACGCAGGCCCAACTGAACTGCAGGGGAGACCAGGAAATATACTCGCTTCTATGTGCCCAGGAAAAGGAAATGGGGCTGGGAGCAGCTAGCCAATCTCTGGCTCAGGCATTCTTGCTTGGTGTCCAACGTAGAGCGGGATCATTGGGCAGCATGCACTTGCCAACACCAAGTACTGCACAGAACGATTCAGGACTTTTCCTTGTTTATTAAAACGAATATCTAAAAATCTTTCAGATTTGTGTTTTCTTCAGCAACACTAAGAACTGCTCTAAAGTTATAGAAGTTATCCTAAAAATTGAAAAAAGCTCATCAAGTATAGAGTGCACATTATTTATTGAAATAAGCAAAGCAAAATTTTTTAAGCTATGACCAGGGCCTCCTTCCTGGCTGGTACTTTAATATTTTTGTACAGAACATCTGTCAGCCTAGGAGCGCAGAGAGTTAGGACAGATGCCAGGGAGGGGTCTAGTGGGGAGTGGAAGTTCATACACAGACTGGAGCCTTTCCAAGGAGTTTGAACATTGAAGCAGGTTGATTACCTGGCTCCTCCCATCGGGAATATGGTCAGCCATAGAAGTAGAAACACATGGTGATTATCTGGTCAATCATGTGATCAGGATGTGTGTTTGCCAGAAATTTATTTGCATTTCAAATCAAGATATCAGGTATGTCACTGTTTATAACAATTCAACTTCATCCATAGGAAAATTCCTTTTGTGTAGCCCTCTTACTTGAGTACTTCCGGAATTATATATGATCACACAAAGCCACCTCTTTTCAAGAGAGAATTTCAAGAGTAGCTTCCTAGCATGCAGTCTGCCTAACAACCTTCTCCCTTCATCAGTGGAGAGTGGTGGATGTTTCACCCACGTCCGGGCAGCTATTAGGAATCTCTTATCCCATTTTAAATCTGGGACAACAAAGCTCTTCCAACAAGGAACAGATTCCTGAATCATGATTGAGGCAAAGTCCTTGGTGATTGGCTTTCTTCTGCTCATCAGACTGAGCTTGAAATGAACTTCTTTTTTTTTAAGATTTTATTTATTTGTCAGAGAGAGAGAGTACAAGCAGGGGGAGTGGCGGGCAGAGGGAGAAGCAAGCTCCTTGCTGAGCAAGGAGACTGACATGGGACTTGATCCCAAGACCCTGGAATCTGTCAGCCTAGGACAGAGCCAAAGGCAGCCGCTTAACTGTCTGAGCCACCCAGGCACCCCTTGAAATGAACTTCTGACAAGAAGCCTTTCCATGACATCTCCCTTCTCCTTCCCACTCCTGAAGCATTCAGGGACAGCACTTTGTTGCTGTTGCTTCTTTATTCTTCTGCAGGTAATGACTGCCTAAGAGCAGGACCCCACCTTCCATGTGTTATATGCACCATGCTATTTGGCAGAGCTCCTTGCCCTCTGAAGGGGAGCGATAACTATTTGTTATAAGTCCAAGAGTGGGACCCAGGCTTACCCAGAAACTGTTTGTGGGACCCCACTGAGCAAATCAGTTAATGTTTTGGTCCTCAGCTTCCTCATTTAAAGGTTGAAGAGGTTGGATGTTCTCTAGGTACCTTCCAGCTCTCAAGTTCACAAACACAATTCCATATTTTGGGGGAGACTAAGGCAAAGCCACCTCTGATTCAGGAAGAGGCGTGTTTGAATCCCAGCTCTGCTACTGATGGGGTGACCAGGGCACGTCTTTTAACCACCCCAAAATAATGTTTTCAGTTTCATGACTTCCTGGTGAAGAGTGTAAGACATTTAGACCAAGAATCCAGTTCACAGCAGACATTAGCCAAACACAGGTTTAACACATGAGACCAGAAGTAATTCTAGGCTAATACTAGATGTCTCCAAGACAAAAGTTCTAAATTTAAAAGCACCTTCTCATTTCAGGCACCTCCAGTGGCCAGGCCCGGGGTTGATGCTGGGGCTAAAAGATGTATATGTTTGCTGAGAAACCAGACAATTAAGCAGATGGACAGAATCAATTGTGATGAAAATGCAACAGATTGCTTTTTATTTGGGCTGCCTTCTTCAGAAAGCCAATAACATAAGGCAAAAGAGAAAATAGTCCTGAAAAGCAGGAACCACTTTACAGAGAGGGAAGCCAGAAAAATATACTTTTCAGTATTTGAACAAGACTTGCTAAGGTTGATCCTGGCTTAGGCCTTCACCAATCCAGTGAGGCCGCATGTGTGTCGCTGTGTGTGTATGTATGTGTGTGTGGTAGTGTGTGTGCGTGATCCTGTGTGTGTGTGATTGGCTGTGTGTGTGTGTGGGGGGGTGCACGTACACAGATGCTCACACACTTGTCCCTTCCAGCAAGCACTCCCAGGCTTTGCGGAGTATTCACACACTCAGATGGCAATAGCATCAGCATCTGTCATCTTTTCCCACCAAGAGCCGTCTAGCACATTGATGTAAAAAGGAAACACATCCCTCAATCAGCTCTGGGTAAAGGGCAGAGATCAATAACTGTAGTTCTCAAGTTGGTAACACTCGGCCTCTTCAAAGCAATGCGGCTAAAAGGTTCGCTCACTCATAAATACATGGACTCAGCTGGTGTAAAGGGGTAGATTTTCCCAGCAAGGTGCTCCCAAACAACTGCTGCCTGCTGGGAGAAGGCACGTGAGGCACTGAGCTAATGTAGCCATTGTTTGTACCCTGCTTGGCCCCCTAGTTGGGTCTAGCCCTGGAATAGCAAGGTGGGCTAGGTTTATGTGTATGGTTTCCACATATGCCCAAAAGTGGGCATCACAACCCACTTTTGGGGACAGAGCCGATGAAGATTATGTGTGGCGTCTCGGGAAATCATCGTCCTCCCCACGCTCCATCTCCACAGGGTGTCAAAACCCACATTAAGGGGCGCCTGGGTGGCTCAGTCTGTTAAGTGTCTGCCTTTGGCTCAGGTCATGGTCCTGGGGTTCTGGGATCAAGTCCCACGTCAGGCTCCTGAGTAGGGAGCCAGCTTCTCTCTCTCCCTCTGACACTCCGCCTGCTTGTGTGCATGCTCTCTCTCTCTTTCTAAAATAAATAAAATCTCTAAAAAAAAAACAAACAAAAAACCCCACATTAACCTCATGCTTTGGGGACTTTGCATGACTGGACAATATTTTCAGGCATTAATTTATTTTGCTGGTTTTGTCTTCACTGTCTGAGTTCCCTTTTTCTCTTTGCAAGCTGTTTGCTCTGTGCTTCATGGGCACAGGTAAGGGATGTGGCTGAGCAGAAGGCAGAAGTCACTGGCCGGAATACCCGGCTTTTCCTTTAGAAGCACTTACGAAGAGTCTAGGGGTTTGTGGAAGAAATGAAGAGGTCAAGGGTATTTAGTGCCAGAAGCAAAATGACCCAGAGAAGCAGTAGGAAGAGTGGGGCTCACCCATGCCCTCCCACGGTCCACAAAGACCTGGGCTGCAGGAAGAGAACGGTGGAGTAGAGGCATTCTGGAACAGTGGGGATCAGTCTGGCTTGCCAATAGCATCCTAATGAAGGGCCAAGACCCAAGAAAGGAACACTATCTGCAGTGTCTTGGCAGATAAGGTCACAAGAGGTGTTACGAATGTGTCCAAGTGGACAGGGAAGATGGGCATCTCCAGCGTAATCCAGGTATGCCTAGAACCAAAGACCAGATGTCCCTACCCATCACCACTAACCCTGAAGATGACTCAGGTCAAGTTTCAGAGTAGGCCTGGGATGAAGGAAATGCTAGAAGAAAATTGGGTTGGCTTCTATAAAATAAAGAGATGCATTTTTTTTTTTTTGGCACACCTGAAATTATGAGCTGGCATTCCTACTACATATGGAAGACTAACATTCTCCAGATTAGCAATTGTTTTTTATTGTCTGTTTTGATGCTGCTCTAGGCAACTCTGAGGTCCCCTCCACATACCTGAAGAGGAAGCCCCACAGGAGATCCAAGAGTCGTGCTGGGACTGTGAAGGTACGTGAGTTTCCCTATGGTGGATGATGTGCTCTTTCTTTCCTTCCATGAGGTGGTTGCTTCTGTTAGTTAGGACTGTGCATCCCGAGGGTACAGTCAATCTCCAGCTGGCACCATCTCATCCAATTTCTGTCGCTTTCTCCTTTGGCTTAATATTTTTGGTCTCTGTAATATCTGGGTAGTGCAGGTATGTTGGGTGGGGGGCACAGTTCCCAAGGACTGCTGTCTCTAGAAAACAGGGCTTGGGGAACCAACTGTTTGTCTGCAGCCTTCTCCCCTTCCTTCCTTCCTTCCTTCCTTCCTTCCTTCCTTGCTCCCTCCCTCCCTCCCTTCCTTCCTTCCTTCCTCCCTTCCTTCCTTCCTCCTTTCCTTCCTTCCCTCCTTCCCCTATTCCTCCTTCCCCCCCTTCCTTCCTGCTTTTCCTTTATGCTCTTTTCACATTCATGGAGTTCCTACAATAGATCATGTTTTAGGTTTAGTGCTGGCAATACAATGATGAGCAAGGTGGGCATAATTTGTGCCCTTTGGACAATATTTTAATGGGTAAATACAGCTAAGTGAACAGGCAACTACAGTTCTATATGATGAACATTCATATATAGTACCCAGTGCTAAGAATCTCCTAGAAGCACAGAAAACTTATTCATGGAATGGGTGGGAACCAGGAAAAGCTTTCTAAAGGAAATGATTACTAGAAAATGCTAGCCAGGTGTAAGGAATCTGAGGTAGAGGAGCAGTGTTAGGAGAGAGGGACTAGTGAGCTGGGAAGAGAAAGGGAAGGCATAGAGTGTTAGGGGTATGTCTTTTTAAGTATATTTAATAAACTTATAGTGTTTACTATAACCAATCCTATGGAGCAGATAGCATTTTATAGATAGGGAAATTGAGGCTCAAAGAGATTAAAAAACTTGCCCAAGGAGTTCAGTGTGGCTCCCCCTGCATTAGAGTGATTGCCTGTACCTTGGCTTCACAGACACTCACAGTAACGGAGAGCCAAAATCCCCAAAGGCAGGAATCTCGACACAGGGTTCAGTGGACTGACTACCAAGATGGTGCCTCAGTGGTGAGCCAGGACACTCCAGTCTGGATCATTAAGTACTGCTTTGTCCTCAGATGCTGGGCCCAGCCAGAATCAATTCTCTTCAGAAGTCCCCTTTGCCCCAACCATTTCTCATTATCTTAAAACTTATTTTTGTCAACTGTTTGCTGAGTGAAAACACTTAGAGAGTTCAAATAGGAAACTGTAGTCAAGACTCTACCCACACACTTGGAGGAACAAAATCTAAATCTAAAACAAAAATCTAAAAAGCAATTCGTAAGCTGCAGATTCATCATGGCCCTCTCATGAATTAATTAAATAAAGCATATTTTGAAGAACAATAACCATGTTGAAAAGAATTTATGTTTCAAATTTGGCAATTTTGATATCCCACCTCAACCATTATCTACTTCATTTGATCGCTTTTGTCTCATGGTTGTGCCCCACCCCTCTCTCTTTTTATGGTTGATGTTCTCTTGCTTTACAATTTCTCTTATTTATTTGGCTTACTTGATAACATTTGGTGAGACAAGGACATATCTAAAAATAAAATCCTACAAATAATATTTGTAGGATTTCAGATTTTATGATCATATGCCTCTCTTGGAATTTTATAATTGAGAAACTTGTAAGGAGGATCATGCCCAGCAAAGTTTGCATGGAGCCAAGACATACCATGTACTCTCTACTCCTCTCAACTATTCATATGAGAGAATTTGGTTTATAATGACTGTTGAGGACGATCCTGAAGTCTCAGAAGGCAAACGAGAATTATAAGCCACAGATGCCTTCTGATGTGATGATAAGCATTCATTCCTTCATCCATTCATCCAGCATTATTGAGTGCCAAGTCTATGCCAGTCCCAAGTGCCATCAGCAGACTAACAGGTCCACAGACAGACAAGCTTTAAAATAGATATATGTGTGAAGTGCTGTCTGCAAATGTTGGCAATGCTTTCTTAGAGAAAGGAAACTGAGCGGGCCCTTGAGAGAGAAGAAAAAGCAGCAGAAATTTCCAGGCAAAGGGAGCATGCAAAGTCACAGAGGAATGGTAGGGAGGTAACAGTTTATGGGATACTTAGAAACTGTGGTAGCCAGCTTCTCATGATCCTCATCTCAACGATCTTCATCTCTGATATTCATGCTCTTGAGTAGCCCCCTCCCATACTGAAGCAAGGCTGGCCTGTGGGGCTAGTAGACCTCTGTAGATATGATGGCACTTGACTGGCAAGTCTAGTCATAAAAGACATTGTGTCTTCCACCTGGGTCTTTTGGATTGCTCAGTATAGGGGAATTCAGTCGCCATATTGTAAGAACTCTGTGGTGAGTTCTTCCCCCATTAGGGAAGGAAGTAAGGCCTCTCACTAACAGCCAGCACCAACTTGCCAGCCCTGAGGGTAGGCCATCTTGGAGGAAGTAGATTGTCCAGCCTTATTCAATCTTCAGATGACTGCAGTCCTAGCTGACCTCTGACTACAACTTTATAAGGGACTCTGAGCCAGAATTCCCAAGTCAAGCGGCTCCTGAGTTCCTGACATATAGAAACCATAAGATAATAAGTAATTATTATTGTTTGAAGCCACTAAGTTTTGGGGTGATTTGTTGCACAACAATAGATAGGCAATACCAGACACCTCACTGCATCTCAGCCCCACCAGTGGTTCACACCAGTCTCCCCCACTGGTCGACCCCATATGCTGGTGCCCACAACTGTTCATAAGTTGTGAACCCTGGGGCCATTCGTGGGGGTGATTCTGCCTGGGTGCTCTATGCCAGAAAAAAGTCTTATCAGCTATGGGTAACCACTCCTCCTTTGTTCCAAACTTTATAAAAAAATGCAAATTATTTCAGAATATTTCATCTCTCTTCACCCTCATTTGTGATTTGGATGAGCAATGGTACCCAGAGGCTGAGCAAAAAGAAACAAAAGGTGAAGAAACAATGGCTGTGACTAATCTGTAGACTGGAAAATCCACTCTGAATCGCTAAGAAGGAATTAAGGAATCTGAGCAAGGCACGGCAGCTCAGCCCTCGCGTTCCTCTTCCTTGTGTATTCCTGGGCTGTGTCCCCAGGCGTTCTTGCTTGGTGCCTCAGAGCACCCGTTTAGCAGGCCGTGATTGTCCCAGAGACAGGCTCCCCGCCAGTAGCCCGCTTCCTGCTGCTCCTACACACTTGTACCTGGATGGCATGCTGAGATCGCTGCTCCTTTCCTCCGACTCTCCCTAGGCCTTCCAGGCTATGCCCACTCCCACCAGGGCAGGCCCAGACCCCGGCCCGTTCATCCCCGAAGATAGTCCCAATCACAACAGAAATCCCGTTAGAGCTCCCAACCCACAGGTTCATGGAATCTGTCATCCCAGAGATCTGTCATGTGGGGGCGGGCTCTGGGCCTATTTGAAGCCACCAATATGTATCAGCCCACTTTCTCTTTTCTCCTTGCCCTGTGCCAGTCTACTTCTCAAGATGGGGCTTTGACTCAGTTTCCCTGATAAGCACTCTTGATCACTACTTAGACTAGCACCCTGGCCCACAATTTAGAAGCATGCGAGGTCCCTGCATTGCTGCCTGGCTCTCCATAACCCCTTCCTCTCCTTGAGGACTAGTTGTAGCCCATCATCTCTCTCTCTCTCTTTTTTTTTTTTTAAGATTTTATTTATTTATTTATTTGAGAGAGAGAGAGAGTAAGCGGGGAGTAGGGGGAGGAAAAGGAGAGGGAGAATCAGGCTCCACACTGAGTGAGGAGCCTGATGCAGGACTCAATCCCAGGACCCTGCAATCATGACCTGAGCCGAAGGCAGACGCTTAACCGACTGAGCCACCCAGGCGCCCCTAGATCATCATCTCTTTCACAAACTGCTGCCTTGTAAGTAGAAGGAATACTACCTGGAACCACAATCTGTCGATCTGCCTGACTCTTTTCTCTGTCTTATTCCACTCACCACACTAGATTCCTCTTAGAAACAGGAATTGCCGGGGTCATATTTGAGCTCATCAAAATTTTTAGACACTGGACAAGTCCCCATCCTATCAGGTTTCCTGGCTGGCCCACAATTACAGATACTTTCTCCCTTTGTTGCAAGTTGCCCTAATAAGCCCTTAGATATCCCAGCACACCCTGCACCGGCACTCCATGACTGATAACAACATCTTGACTTCCTGGGGTCTGTTGGGAAAGAAGATCATTGGATTTAAGGTTTATTTCTTACTACTCTTACCTTACCATGTAAGGGGGGGTTTATGATCAAGACCTGTTTGGTGGATGGAGAAATAAGAACAGTGGTGAGAAACTCCAGAGACCCTCTGGAACCAGGTGAGGTGTTGTGAGACCAGGATCCTTAGTGTCACATGCTCTAATTGTCTGTCTTGGGGAAGGATGCTTCCAGTACTCTAGAGCACTCTAGTTCTGTGGTGAGCCAAGCCATGGGGAGGGAGTAGGGCAGATTTTACTCCCTCCATAATCTGCATCTGCACCTCTATTCAAGCCACTCAAAATAAAATCCACATACTAGTAGAGTTATGCAAGCATCACTTCAAGACAAATTCCCTGGTCTTCTTCGAAGGGTTAGTTTGTGGTTCTACTAATCTCCCCTAGCCTCCCCTGGAGAATCCACTGCTCCAGTCTTTTTTATCTCCTTCAAGAAAATGAGGATTCCAGTTTCACTCTGCCTGGAATTTGGACTCCTTCACCTGAGAAATTCTGCAATTTGCCAAGACCCAGCTCAAAAGTCATCTCCTTAAAAAACCATTAGAAATCTGAGTTTTTATCTCTTCCTTGGGGCTTCCACAGATCTTTTGTCATATCTTTGTGATGGTGACTTTGTATTTTATTTTAATTCATTTTGCTACAGAATTATATTTCTAAGCTTGTTAATTCATGGAGGGTGGGCTTCATGCCTTATTCAATTTTGTCACCCCAGCAGTTTCTAAGTACCTAAGTACATAATAGGTGCTCGGTTTTTAAAATAGTAATTGACATTGGACAGGTTGAGTTAAATCAGCACTCTCATGCATTGCGAAAGGCTGTATGAATTTTTCTTGTATGCACATGCTCTCACCTCTATCATTTCACTCATTCAGTACCTGAACCTGGAATGTCTCACTCCCTCCTTTGGCTGGCTAACACTTGCTCATTCTTAAGACTTGGCTTCGGTAGTGCCCATCAAATTTGGGGAGGCTTCCTTGACCCATTCAAGTTGTTTCACACAATCCCTGTTGGGAATTTACATAGAACCCTGTGAGTATGCTTCTAACACTACTGCCCATTGTCTTAGATTATCTGTACGTGATTGCTCCTTCGTGGGACTATGAGCTTCTGTGTAGCAATTTCCAGTGCACAGTTAAGGAACAAGAAAATGTTTATGGAATAGATAAAGGAATGAATGGACAATCTTTGCTGACTACAATTTTTGACCCCTACTAAAATCTAGGAAAACCTGTCCACTAGTGGCAATTCTATAAAGCTCTGAACCTCAAGGCCTCCAGAGTAGAAGCCACAAATGAAGCTGAAGGTAAGGAGAGTTTTCTTCACAGAACCCTCACCCCTGCCTTTCAGCTCCTGCATTCACAGTTCTAGGCTTGAATTTAGAATGAGGTGGCAGGAATGAATTGTGTCACATGCTGCTTGTTCTCAGTTGTAGTTCAATTATAATTTATGGATTGCTTTGGTCATCAGGGGCCATCATCATAGCCAAATGCCATGGCCTCATTACGGCACATGCACTCATTCATCTTGCACAAATGGACATTCATATACTAAGCGCCTGATGAGAAGGCCATTCCCAAGCTGTGCAGGTTAATGCTGATTTCTGATTAGTCCCAGGTTATGTCTCTGGGCTGACATTATAATTTGCATTCCTTATTTGGGGGAAAAAATGACAACACAACCTGTTATAGGATTTGCATGGCTTTTTTTTTTAATGGCCTTGGTTTATTTCAACATCCTTCTCACTTTCCTGTTAGACTAGGACAATTTCTTCCTTTTTTACCACATTGGTTTTTCTTCTTCTCAAAAAATCTGGTTATAGTTTTTATCAATCTCTCTTGTGTCCTAAATGTTATTGTCCTTTAAAAATGGGATTATTGGGGCACCTGGGTGGCTCAATCAGTCAGACTGACTGAAGCGTCTGACTTTGGCCCAGGGCATGATCTCAGGGTCCTGGGATCAAGCCCCTCGTGGGGCTCTGCACTCAGCGGGGTGTCTGCTTGTCCCTCTGCCCCTCCCCCTGCTCGTGTTCTCTCTCTCCCTCTCTCAAATAAATAAATAAAATAAAAAAAAAATGGGATTGTTAGGGTACCTGGCTGGCTTCGTCAGTAGAGTATGGCGACCCTTGATCACAGTCTTGAGTTCAAGGACCAACACTGGGCATACAACTTACTTTAAAAAAAAAAAAAGAGTAGATCTTTAAAAGATAAATAAATAAAAATAAATAAAAATGAGATTATTTATGGCTTTTTTTCCTTTAAAAAATGTACAATAGCAAAATTGAGATTGTTTAACCATTTTATGACATATAAAAAGCCAGTCATATTTGCCCCGTGAAACTTGATGGATTTGGGGGTAAGTACACACCTGTGAATCCATCACCACCACCAAGGCTGTACGCATTGCACACATCACCTCCCCAAGATTCCCCCTCCCACAAAAATGAGATTTACAGACTATGTAATAACATACATCGATATTATATTTATCTAAAATACCAGTTCTGTATTCACAGGGGGAAAAAATCATTTAATTAAGAAATAAGGTCTCTGAGAGTTGTTTGTTCTCAGTAAATGTTAACAGATGATTTGGAATTTACATTTTGCAAGTCGATGTTTCTTACTAAGAAGCTTTGCCATCTAAAAAGCATTTCCTGTCTGTTTCCAGTTGAAGTGTTGCAGTCTGGGGCTCTTCTCGTGATAAGCACTTTCCAATCACAGTGAACATGTTCCAGGTGGCCTTGTGTGGTTGCACGAGACAGAGGATAATCTCAGAATAACTCCAATGAAGAAAGCTTTATTTTACGGCAGGGAGCTCAGCATCATTGCACCTCATGAGAACAGGGCTGGAACTCACTCAACTGCACGGCACCTGCTTCTCACTGCACATCTGCTAAATGCTTCTCTCTCTACCAACTGGCATCTTCTTCCCCTGCTCTGCTTTCTTGTGGGTTAGACACATGTATTTTGAACTGCCGTGTCTTCAGCTCAACATCATAAATTTGATTTACCATCTAGCCCTACATCTAACTCAGGTTCATAGTTGTCTATATCCAAATTCCCAAGAATGGAATCTGACCCACCCAGTCCATCTTTCGGAGCTAGAGCTCGTGCGTGCTTGGGCACTGGCCAGCTTGTACATGCCTCTCTTTGGGTAAGATGTTGAGCCTTGCTCCAATCAGCTGTGACAGTAGTGGGGGTCATTCAATAGAAACATGAGCTATTTAAGCAGAGAAAGTGGAAGTGGTAAAGTGAATTACAAGGAGGTATGGCTGAAGTATAAATTTATCTGTAGCGTTTGCATAGGCATGAAAACAATGTTTTTTTTTTTTTAAAGATTTTATTTATTTATTTATTTGAGAGAGAGAGCACGCGAGAGTGAGAGCACAAGCAGGGGTGGAGGGGCAGAGGGAGAGGGAGAAGCAGGCTCCCCGCTGAGCAGAGAGCCCAAAGTGGGGCTTGATCCCAGGACCCTGGGAACATGACCTGAGCTGAAGGCAGACACTTAACGACTGAGCCACCCAAGTGCCCCGAAAACAATGTTTGTTTGCACCTATATTGTTCATCTACATGGGAAATCAGAACAAGTGTAGTCATCACTCCCCATGACCTGCAAAGACTTAATATCCTCCTACCAAGTGTTCTCAAGAGACTCATCCAGAAAGAAACAGAACCTGAACCCCAGTTTTGACTTCCTGCCAATACCAAAAACTTGCTTGAAAGTGACAGAAGCTCATTTCAAACTAGCTCAAGCCAGAAGGTTTGTTGCCCACATAAACCAATTACAGGAAGAAAGGGATTACAGCTGACCTCAGAAACCCCTGGAACAGGGCTCCGTACTCTCCGTCTGCTGAGAATCTGTCTCCACCTCTGGCCTTTGCATCCCCACATGGGGGCTTCATTACTGTCAAACTGGATGATCCCATGTAGAGCATTTGCTCAGGGCTCTACCACGTCCTTGAAGATCTGCAATCAGAGATGAAAGATTTTAAAAATCCTGGAGAAGGATTCTGATTGATTCAGCTTAGTCATAGTTCTTCAGAGAGACAGAACAAGTAGGATACGTGTGTGTGTGTTTCAGAGTTTTATTTTAAGGAATTGGCTCACCCAACTGTGGGTACTGACAAGTCTGAAATTTGTAGGGCAGTCTGGCAGACTGGGAATTTAAGCAGGAGTTAATATTGCAGTCTTGGGAGAGGATTTCTTTTTTGGAATACCCCAGGTTTTGCTCTTAAGGCCTTCGACTGATTGAATGAAGTCCACCTACATTATCAAGGTAATCTCCTTTACTTAATGTCAGCTGCTTTTAGACATCAGTCATATCTATAAAATAACTTTGCAGCTACATATAGATTTAGTGTATAGTTATATACTGAGTACCTTAGGCTAGCCAAGTTGACACATAAAACTAATCATCACACACACTCATCCCTTGGTCCAAGTAATGGCACAACAGAGAAATTGGGTATTATGATTGGAATAGTTTGGATCATTTGCCCACCAATATGGTCCCCATAGGTGGGGACTCAATTAACAGAAATGGATTCAATATATATATGAACACCTGTAAACCCATTAACCACCTCAGTGGTCTATCCATGAGCACATTCTTTTGTGGTACCCAGGCCCTTAATAAGTTGAATGACTCTCACTCACACTGGTGAGGGCAATCTTCCTTACTCAGTCTGCCACCTCAAATGTTAATCTCTTCTGGAAACACTATTATAGACACACCCCAAAATAATGTTTTACCAGCTATTTGAGCATCCCTTAGCTCAGTCAAGTTGACGCATAAAATTAACCATCACACGCAGCAGTGACAAATCTCATGAAGAAACTAAAAGGAAGACCATGATGGAGAATGGCTTGTGGGGGTTGGGCCACCTTGGCCTGAGTGGTCACAGACTGCTTCCCTGGGGCATATTTGATCCATGACAGAAAAGCAGGAAGGAGCTTCCCATGTAGAGATATGAAGAGTCTATTGACAACCACATATCTCCATTTCTATGTGAATATATGTGTATATGAGCTAATTACTCATTGTTTCTGCCTCCTTGTATTTTTTTCCTACATGGTTTCTGGACTCTCTCAGTTTCTCAGGAACATTAGATTTAGCTCCCACTACTGATGGCTCTCACTGGGTTCATCTCTTAAAGTTCATACTCCTCAAGGAGATAACCTGATTGGCCTAGCTCCCCCCTCCTCACATGTGCCGGCTACCCAGTGAGTTCACTGCTCTTGGTCACATGCCCCACTTTTAGTCTGGTTAGCAATGGCAGACGTAGAGATCTTGCATTCAGAAGGGGCTGTGCATTCAGCAGGGGCAGAGGTGGGCTGTTTGAGTTCAAAAGTGTTATTGGGTGCAGATATCATAACTGAAATATCTGAAGTAAATACCTATTATGTGCCTGTTATCATATCAGAGATGAATTGGTCTTGAAGTTCACATCTAATGGGGGACTCCACATGGCATCACTTTCAACACAAATATATCTTGACCTCCCTAGTTGTCCCAGTGTCTTCTTTATATATTACTATCCTGGCCCCTCTTCCCTTTGTTGCTTATATGTCTGCATATCTATCCCATTCTACTTGAAACTGAAACCAATACAGTTCAAGTGAATTGCCAAAAGTCAAGATCCTCTAATTTTTAACCCAAGGCTATTTAAAGGGTGGTTTATAATCTCCCAACTCTGCTTGGGAGACTGTGAGAAATACAAATTATTAGACTGCTGAATCAGGTTCATCAAGACATCAGACTTACTGAGTCAGGTTCACTGGGGTTGCGGTCCAGGAATCTTTTTTAACAAGCTCTTCAGGTGACTCAGGCACTACTAAAGTGGGGAATCACTGTTTTAGGCTACTCATCTTTGCCCAATCCACATATGCTGGCTATTAGTAAAGTTTGCTTTGGTTGGATCATTTCACTGTCCTAAACTGTCTCACAAGAACCTCTTCAAAGACTTTGAACCCTCTGTTTTGTGTTGTAAGGCATCCCATCACATGAACCAATCAGCATCTGCATTGCCCTAAGTCAATGGTTCTCAGCTGGGAGTGACTTCGTCCCGCAAGGGACATTTGGCAAGGTCCATAGACATTTTTGGTTGTCACAACTTGGGTGTGGGTGATATTATTGGCATCCAGTAGGCCATGGCCAGGGATGATGCAAGCATCCTACAAGGCACAGCACAGCTCCTCACAACAAAAATTATCCAGCCAAGAATATCAGTAAGTGTTGAGGTTGAGAAACCCTGCCCTAGAAGATCCTAAAAGATTGATCACCAAGATGCCTCAAGATTACATTTTGACCTGTTTTTCTCCTCCTCCACGCCCAAATTATAAATAGCCACTTGGAAATGGCTTAGCTTGCTTGCTAAGCAGAGAACTATTCTGATTTTGAACTTGATTCAGCAAAAAAACCTGCCGCTTGATAGGGGAACCACAATATATCACTCCGCAGGCATCCGTCATCTTCCCCTTCTTTTTTTTTTAACATTTGGAATGAGTCAACAGTGCCCCTATTAATATTTCACATAGACATGTTATACATTTAGTAAAATGCACGGCCTTTGAAAGTCATAATGTCCCCACCAGAACTTGTATATGATGCCATATAATTTTTCTTGAAACTGAGATCTGGCTTAAAGAATGACTTCAATTTGTTTTCCAGAAACACGTGACACAAATCACTATTTCACTGACTCCAATCACCAGACCATTCCTGGCCAGCAATAAATGTTTCCCAGGCTGTAAACCTTTTACTATGGAAAGTTCTTATTTTTAAAAGCTATAAACTGAAATGATGACCCTTGACAGGCGATGAAACGTACAACATGACTTGTTGAAGTTCTAATTTTTACTGTATTTTAGCAATAAAACAAATAATTGAATAAAGAAAATATGTTAAATAATGCCTGTCTTAGCCTAGTGTCCCCCAAAGCAGAATCTGAGGTGAAGGCTTATGATGAGTAGTTTTATCTGAGAATGTGATTGCAGAGAGCCGAAGCCAGCGACGAGCTGAGGAAGGAGGGAACCCTAGCACAAGCCTGCACCAGAAGTTGGCCACCCAATGGATGACCAGTCCCTTCATATCGTGAGCCTTTGGGAAAACCTATAAAATGGATCTCAGAATCATGGGTCTAGATCAGCAAGGGGAAAGCTTTTGTCTGCTAGCTGCCAGTCTCATCAGTCAGAGTGGTTTGACAAGTCGTCGGCTTCCCCAGATTTCATTTGTGAGTGGTTATTGTTCTAGAGATGCTGAAGGCTAGGAAGTGAGAGGGCCTAAAACCAGAAAATACTAGGCCAGGAGGAACTTGCAGAAGGCTGTACAGAGCCTGGCCTTGTAGAGGCAGCTGTAATGAGAGGTAAGACCAGAGCACCAGAGTGCCATATTTAAATTAGGTTGAGTTATATTACCCAGACATGTGTAGTACATGCGATGAATATATACATGTCTGAGGCATGTCCTATATATCCATATGTATCTATATACTTATCATTATATATCCCTCTAAGTATGAGTACACACATATACACATGTACTCATATACATGTGCAAATAAAATTATAAGTGTATAATTCAAATTAGTATTTATGCACATGTTAACTACTTACATAATATTTTATAATGATAGTAGAGATTTTCAATCTTTTTCTTATCTGCAGCTTTGTGTTGCCTAAGAAGTGTACTCACTCTCATTGTGGCTTCATTTGAAGGGAATTCCCATTTGACCTTGGAATGTATGGCTGTACTTATTAGAAGTCCATGACAAGGTGTGCCTTTCTGGTGGATGTTATCTTCTTGTATTCTTCAGATAAGATATGTAATATTGACTCTTCCTGCGCTTTGGCTTAAAAATCTGATTCCTGTTCAAATCCTGTCTGGATAACATACTAGTTGTGACCTTGGGCAAGTTGTTTAACTTTTCTGTGCTCCACTTTCCTGTCTAAAATGCAGACAATAGTACCAAACCTCATGAGATCATTGTGGGAACAAATAAGTTGAACATGCGAAACACTGATGTTGGGCCTGATACATGGTAGTAGCTCCTAAGGTCTTAACCTATTGACAGCTAATAAATGTTAGCAATTATTACTTTTACACATGCATACCAAAACTGTGTGGAAGACGATAGAAGAAGAGAGAGGATGGAATTAGTTGGTCTTACTTTTCTTGGGTCATTTCCCATCAATAAACCACCTCCAATGTATTTGCAATCTGAGCAAACACTTATTTTTTTTTTTTTAAGATTTTATTTATTTATTTGACAGAGAGAGAGAGACAGCAAGAGCGGGAACACAAGCAGGGGGAGTGGGAGAGGGAGAAGCAGGCCTCCCACTGAGCAGGGAGCCTGATGCGGGGCTCAATCCCACGACCCTGGCTCAATCCCACGACCCTGGGATCATGACCTGAGCCGAAGGCAGACGCTTAACGACTGAGCCACCCAGGCGCCCCTGAGCAAACACTTTAAATTGCAGGTCTTTTGTTTGTTTTTTAAGCACTTTCTTATCCTGAGTTTTATTCAGAGATAAACTTTTAATGTATTTTAAAGAGCATTTTGTTGTCGTTTGAGAATTGCTGAGTCAGACTAGGAGGTTATTGAATGGAACAGAGTCATTAAAGTAAAAATCCGAGAACTGTTAAAAGCAAACCATGTGGTAAGTGACTCCTGATGAGGGGAGTTGGAGGACACACTTGCAGCCATGCGGCCAGAGGACAGGAAAACCTCAAAACCCTCAGATAAGACGAATCAGAGATGTTCCCTACACACCTACATGTGCTAAGTCCTGGGCTAAGACGGGATGTGCAAAGCTAGTAGGAGAGTCTCCAACACAAGGAACTCATGGCCTAGTAACCCTGCTACTTAGTTTTTACACCAAAAGTATAAAACAAGTATATGAACCAAAAGTATGGACCTATTTTAGGTTTAAAACAAAACAAAATAAAGCAACCAGTAGAAGTTTCATCTAAGTGGTCTCAGTAAAAAATTAGCCAAACTAATTACTTGCACAAATATAGGATTCAAGGAAGATTATATGGGGTTTTAGATGTGAAGCAGGATGTGAAGACATAGAGGGGGATGGGAAGGAGGACTGTAAATGAGTGGAAGTTCTAGGGCTCTTACAACTGAAACCCTCACATTCTGTCTGTCCGAGGCAGGAAACATCACATTAACTGAGCACCTACTATGTACTAGCTTGCCTACCTCTTTACAAGAAATGTATCATCATTTTCATTTTATATTTCCAAAGTAAGATCCCTAACACCACAGAAGTTAAGTCAGCAATCTTCAAGAGGCCACTAAAATAATAAGTAGCCAAAGCAGAATTGTAATCCCTGCCTATCCAGCATTCACATCATGAGATTGTCTTTTCTGTAGGCGAGAAAGAGTGAACACCAGCTCGCCAAATACACAGTGGGCTTTCAGATCCAGCTGGTCAATGACAGCGGTGACTTGGGTCAGCCATTTTTGAGCCCTGTCACTGACCAAGGAATGCTCTTGATATACCATGAGCTTGACAGGGCATACAAAACAGCTGATACCAATTAGAGACATAAGTTAGGATTTTCTGGCCCACTTAAAAAATAAACAAATTGTATGCATAGCCATCCACAACTTGGAGTGGGAATCATTTATTGAATCAAGTAATTGCCTCTCAGTGTCTGTAGCCAGTTAACTAGCTAAGGAAAATGAGACAAAACACCCTAAAGGAAAATGTATCTGTTTATCCTGTCAAGTAGACTTTTAATTGCAGTATTTCCCTCTGCCAAATCTCTTTGACATTTAAAGGCTGGTGGTCGATTCTGTACTTATGATTCATGTTGACAAAAATTTATACAAGGCAAAGGAATGATCTTCTACTAATGGTAAATTCTGTAAGAGAAAGCAGAATGGTGCAGACAAGATGCTCTATATTGTCTGTCCCCTGCTATATATTAGGCTAAGCCCAGGGTGCCTTCTTTCCGGAGGTATTCGGGATGGAGCAGAGATCCTTTATCAGAATCCTATGTCTGTCGCTGCTCTGCAACCCTGGGGAGACCCTTAACCTCTCTGCTCATTCGGATGTAATTGGTAGTCATTTGTTCCCTTGGTACCTGGCAGAAATTTTTGCATGCATAACCTCATTTACTTACTGTGTGCATTCTCCCACAAATCCTGCCGTGATGATTATACTGTCCCTGCTTTTCAGATAACAAAACTAAGGTTTAGAGGGGGGAACTGTTTTGCTCCAGGTTACAATAAAGAGGTGGGCCAACCTCAAATTCCATGCACTGCCCATCACTGTGTGTTGGTTGGCCCCCTCCACTCCGGTGAGATTCAGTTTTTCTCATTTCAAAATAAGGAGCAACTGGCTGTTAAGACTGTTCAGACTTGAACTTCGCTTAGTGAACTTTGCTCCACCGGCAACAATCAAAGGACTTTGATTTAATGCACCCCTCCCCCCACGGTATGGAACATTACAGCCTTCGATTCTCTGTTCTAAACTTTTTTTTTTCTCTTTTCTTTCATTCTGCATCCCACTGCCTTGGTTCTGAAACGGTCTCCTGGAGCTGAGCAAGGGCCTTTCCTGTCCTCTGCCCCTTCCTCACCTCCCTCCAGTGTATTCTCTTTGCACTGTTGACTGCATGGATTTCTGGATTACAGTTCTGTCTGTTGTGAGAAACCCCTGAGTCACTCCCCTCCACTCTCCCAGGGTCAGCTGTCATGCAGCCTCTTGTCACCTCTCCCAGCCCCAACAGTGAGTCAGCTGCTCTCAGTTCTCCGGGCGCTCTGTGCTGCTTCACGCCTCTGCATGGTTATCTCTGCCTGGAAACCTGGTGTCCCCTTATCCAAGAAAGGACTTTCCTTATCCTTGAAAGCTCAGCTAGCCCTGAAGACGTTCCTCCCCCCCGTCCTCCTTACCAACACCCCACCTCTCCTTCTGCACAGATCTACTACTTGCTCCCAATTATCAGCTCATAAGGATTACAGTGAAGAGTTCCCCCAAACTGATAAACAAGGCAAGTAAAATGATTCTCTGAGAGTTAGACTTCAAAACCAACAAAGAAAGGATCAAGGCAGGTAAGTGCAAAGTCATCTTAAAGAGACAGAAGAGTTTCCAAGCTTGGAAGATTGGGTTTTAATAAATCTGAAACCCTAGGGGCAGAATTTGCTTCAGAATTCAGATTGTTTTTTTACAAAAGAATGCATAGAGCACACGTTATATAATACCCTTAGCATAATGTGTTATGAAAATCATCAATATTTGTGCAAAGGAAGTATGAATCTCACACCAAGATGCATAAAAGAAGTTTATAAATAGCTTCATGTTATTTCAGGTCAGATTTGCCCTAAATTTACCACAGTTTTTGGTTTGCAGAGCTTTGGGGATTTCAGAATCATGGATAATGGAATGTGGTCCAAGGAATATCTTTAAATAAAGAAATTCTCAATCAGAAAGGGGAGAAGTGAACCATGGGAGTGTAGAAAAGGGAGAAGCATGGAGAATACGGGAGCAGTGACCATTCAAGCACTCTGCAGCAAGAGGCAGGATCTGCTATATTCCAATTCCATTGTCAAGGCCAGCACTGTAAAAAAGAAAAAAAGAAGAGGAAGAAGAAAGAGGAGGAGGAGGAGGAGAGGAGGAAGAAGAAGAGGAAGAAGAGGGAGAAGAAGAAGAAAAGAAGAAGGAGCAGTGGCAAAAGTGCTGAGCCCCCTCAGCTAAGATCACTGAACAGCAGGCTCATTTGAACAGCCTTTCTCCACTCCTGTACTCTGCAAGCCACTGGATTATTATCAATCTTGGCATATATAAAATACCTGCAGAAGAGAATACTCTTTTCTCAACTTTGAGTTCCTACTCCTGTAGCATGTATGTATGTGAATACACATAAATATATATGTATATATTAAATTAATACTCTGACACTGTGGTTTCATATGCCAATCCAGCCTTGAGATACATCCCTCCCTCCATTTTTATTCATTTATTTGGCAAGGATGTGCTGAACACCTCGATGAGGGGACTACTCAAAGCCTAGCCTTGGACCACACACAGAAATCTGCTGACATAATGGATGTGATCACTCAGTGAAGTTTGCTAGGAGCCATGCTGCTGGGTCCCCGTCACATTTCAGGTGTAGCCTCCCTGGGTGGAGGCACCTGGGAGGTTCCTTCTGCTACTGAACTTTCTGCAGTAACCACATTGGTTTTCATTATAACAGGTCATCAATTATTTCCCATTTTGCAAAGTGCAAGCAATGCTACTTTTTAAAAAAGTGTCCTTATTTTAACTAAGTATTGACTTGATCCCCATTTCTACCTTCCCTGGACTGTCAAAAAAACAAAACCCGAAACCTTATGTAGTCCAAGGTGTCTGTGGAGAGGGTTCAGGAAACGAGGCAAGGGGATTGGCAGTCTGACTTTCATAACCAAGAATTAAAGATCCGTTTGTTATCACTGTCACCACCCTATACTCTCACTGCTCTTCTAACTTCTCACTGTTTCTCATCTGCTCCAGCTTTAGTGACATCTTGGCTACCAAGGCTTGTGAGGTCCCACACAGGAGGATGGGTTTCCATGAAGAAGATTCTTGTTCCTCTTATCTAAGCAGCCATGGCTAGGACACTGGGTCCTTGAAGAAGTCCTTGAAGGAGCCACCCACTTGCTAGCCATTTAATCCAAAGTCTGTTAGCCTGGATGTGCTGCACTCTGGTGCTTTTGGATGTTCTTGGAAAAGAAGTGGCAACCTCCATTTCTCACCTTAAAGCTAAGGAGCTGATTTTCTTTTAAATCCTTAAAAACACAAATTTCCCCACCTACCACCATTGGAAAATAAATCTGAATCTTTCAAGGGACCTAGAGGTCTCAAAGACTCAGGGAAATTTCTATATTCAATCATGATCTATTCATTTCATGCCTTTGGGGAAATGAACCCGAGAAGAGCATTTAATTTACTTAGATGCCTGGAAATATTATTTTATTTATGATCCCAGCAGGAAACATCTGGCATAGTCAAATTAGAATAATTTGAAGAAGACAATTAAAGGACTATTTACAAAAGTACCGCCAGTATGTTGGGAAATTACAAGGTGTATTAGTTATTTATTGCTGCATAACAAATTGCCTCCAAGCCCAGAAGCTTAAAGCAACAAACATTTATTACTTCACAGTTTCTGTGGGTCAGAATTCAGGCACAGCTTAGGTAGTTGTCTCTGGCTCAAGGTCACTTGTGAGACTGCAGTCAAGCTATTAGCCAGCATTGTGGTCTCATCTGAAAACTTGACTGGGGACAAAAGGATTGCTTTCCAGCTCACTCACATAGTTGTGGGCAGGCCTTAGTCCCATGTCATACGGCTCTCTCCATAAGGTTGTTCTGGGACATGGTAGCTGGCTTCCCCAAGGTAAGGAATCCAAGCAAGAATGCCCAATATAGAATTCATAACCTTTTCATAACCTCGTCTCAAAAGTGTCATTCTATATCCCCTGTGTATTCTGTTAGAAGTGAGTCAATAAATCCAGCCCACGTTCAAGAGGATGGGATTCTACAAGGATGTGATTACTATAAAAGAGGATCACAGGGTAAGAGGGGGCATCCTGGAGGCTGCCTAGCCCACAAACAGATCGTGGAGTCTTCCAGGTTTAGTTACAGCTGAGCCTAGGGCAAAGAGGCAAGGGCAGAGAGCACTTTACATAACTTGGAAGGATAGTGTTTTTGGAGAGGGCAGACTTGAGAGACGCTGTGCCCTTGGGTCAAGGGAACAGACATCTCCACATGACCCCGTAGGGAGGAAGCAGAGGTAATAAATACCTTGACTTCTCTCTTCTCTCTCCCTCCATCTCTTGGTGGGCCTCTAGACTAGCAGAACCTAATCATATGTCATGAAGCAAGGGAGCACATTGATGTGGTCCATACAAGTCAGCCTGCCAGAGCAGAGAGTGGGTCTGGAGGGGTAAACAGAAGACACCGGCACATTATGCTCTAGTAGCTGCCAAATTTCCCATCAAGGACAATCAGGTTCCAGGGAATGTGTATTTAAAAGGTTAATTTGAATTATTATTTGTTTTTGAAGTATGACTTAACAACCATATTATGAGTTTTTAGCCAGTGACAATAGAGTCACATTTGTCTTTGAACAACGTGCACAACCTTGCCTGTGCCAAACATGGGTTCTTAAAAATCACAGCCACAGTATTTGCAAACTGGAGAGATCCTTAGATATTATTTAGTAAACACTTACTTTAGGCATGAGAAAATTGCTAAGATGTTAACTGAATTGCTTAAGATCACACAATGCTAAGCCCACGTGTCCCAACACTATCTATAATTTACTAATTCCTGGATAGTAATGATAATGATGATAACAGATTGCAAGTGCCCAACATTTTAAAGTTTACAAAGAGCTTCCACCCACATCATCTCATTCGAATCTTAGAATAGTCCTGAAGTACCAGCAAGGTAGATGTTGTTATTTCCAATTTACAACTAAGAAAGTGACCTGCATAGATGTTAGCTATTTTCGACAGAGTAAAGAGTGATATAATAGGCACCAAAAATAATCTAGACATTTGGGGCTTTTTGGATTCACCTGTTCAGCCTCATCAGACAAGCTCATCTCTTCTAACTGATGAAGGCAGACTATGAACTGAGGGGCTGCTCGTTCAGAAACCAAGGCCGGACCTTCCTGTATGAAGATGGTGAGTGCAAACTGAGGCAGATCTCAGGGAATGTTCTGCGAAGGGGAATAAAGCAGCCCTGCTAAGGGCTTCCTCCTCTACCACTGAAGGAGCTCTTTCTGTGCTTCCTGGTGGCATCCCTATGGCATTCTCCAAGACATGGAGCCTGTATTCTCTCAGGGGAATCTACACAATGAGCGTACACACAGAAAAACCCCAGGAGGCGGTGAGGCAAGAGGAGGGTGTTGGGTAGACTTAGGTAGACTATGTGGCATGTGAAATCTATACTACTGTACTATTTATCTATTGCTATGCAACAATCCCCCAAACTTAGTAGGCTTAATACAGCAACCCTTCATATTGTAGCTCACAACGTCATGGGTCAAGAATTTAGTCAAGTGTTTGCTGGGCAGTTCTTCTGTTTCACGTGGTCATGACTGGGGTGATCCAGTGATATTCAGCTGGTCTGGTCTGGAAGGGTCAAGAGACTTCAGTCACACAGCAGGGGTTTGGGTGGGGATGGCTTGAAAGCCGAGCTCAACTCAGTCCCTGTGTAGATTCAGGGCCCTCTAGGGGATAGCTCCAGTAGGGTAGTTTCTTGCATGCCCACTCAAGACTTCTGGAGACTTAGAAAGCAGTTGCTAGCTTTTTTTCAAGGCCAGGCCCAGAACTGGTGTATCATTAGTTTGGCTATCCAGATTTGGTCAAAGAAGTCAAGGAAAGGTTAAACAGGTCCCACCATTTGATAAGAGCAGTGCCAAAGATTTATGTCCATCTTTAATCTGGTATAATTCTCACATAAACGACTCCTATTTTCCCCATTGTTTTTCATGCTTACTCCCCTTTGCAATATTTTTACAAGTATAATCTGAAGGAAATAATAAGGACAAAGGCTGATGGTAATCTTCAACCCTGGGAAAATACATTTGATGATGAAAATTTAAGCATCACTTGGGGAGATAAGTTGAGATCATTGATCTCTGTAGGGTAACTAGTATGTGTCTTGCTTTGTCAACCTGGGTTTAAGTGACAAAATGTATTTGTAACCTTAAATAGGATGCTCTTAATCCCCCTAACCACCTACTTGCCTTGCAATTATTTACAGACTTCTTCTTCCCAGATTTTAAGAGTCCCCAGGCCTGCTTCCTGTGTGTGATGCTCGCCTTCCTATGCCAGGACCTTGGGTTTGTCCCTCTGAACAGCATTCTGCAGGACTGGTTACTGCTGCTCTCACAGTTCCTCATCACGATTCCCATTCACCTCAATCCACCACCTGCCGTGGCATCTTGGTAGACACATTATTAAGGAAATTCACTGCTGTCATTTCAATCCCCATGGTGCTATGAAAGGATGATCCTCCCTTTCCAAGTGAAAAGGACAAAGCTTCCCCCTTATTTTTTATCTCATACAAGATGCGTCCCATCGAGAAGGTGCCCAAGTGCCCAGGATGGTCATACATTGTATGCACCTGCCCAGAGCCAGGTACCGCAGGGTCACTCAGGCAGCCAGGAAAGCCGACATTCGATAAGTTCTAGCATCTGGCTGGCCACATGTTATATCTAGATCCCCACTCCAGGCTCAGACAAGTGTGCGGGCTACAGCTCATGTATGAATTTCCCCTTCTCTTACAGAGTGTTCTCTCCCAGGGTTGCCTCCGCCCAGCCCAGCTCCCCTCTTGGATTTTGCTGGAACTTGCCATCCCCACTGCCCTACCCCCTCCCTCTAACCTACCATGTGTATCTCTATGTGCTGGGCCACAAGGTTCACAGCGTTCGTGACCTTTTTTTTTTTTCCTTGACTTCTCCCTGGGGACCTCTCTCAGGCCCTAAATAATGTAAACGGGTACATGATATGTATATGTATGTCTGGGGGTGAGATGTAGGGTCTATACCCTTTCAACAGAAGCATTTTGGGGCACCGGCGTGTCTCAGTCAGTTGAGCGCCCGACTCTTATTTTGGCTCAGGCTCAGGTCATGATCTCAGGGTCATGAGATGGAGCCCCATGTTGGGCTCTGCACTGAGCTGGGAATCTGCTGGAGATTCTCTCTCTCCCTCTCCCTCTGCACCTCCCCACGCTCATGCTCTTTCTCTCTCTCTAAAATAAACAAATAAATCTTTTTTAAAAAAAGAGCATCTTTGTTCTAGTCCCTGTCACTCAAGAGCTCTGGATACTTGGGTTCTAGTCAAACCATATATTTTCCTATTTATTCTACCTTCTCCTTGCCTACAAACATAATTTGAGAGAAAAACAAGTTCTGCAAATATTCCCGGTATAGAGATATTCTCTTTCCTTTTTATCTCTCAAGGGATGGAACCAAATCTGCTGTCTCCCTGAGTCAATTCTCATTGGTTGGTTATGAACACAGGTGGGCCCATTGACTGCTTCTGCCCAGCCTGGGATGGAGAAAGGTGAGTACAGTGGAGGAATTGTTGATTTGCGAGCTAACACCACTTCTAAGGATGGTCACAGCACCTAAGAGCTTTTTAAAATAAATCCAGCTTATTCAAATATTTAGCCTGTATATAGTTAGGTGTGCATCTATTTTCGTCAGTTTGGTCTAGTACATGCTCAATACTTTCAGTTTGCATATAACAGAATTGGATTTTTTTGGTTCATTTATTTTTATTCGTGAATTTTGTCTAATTATGTTATTTTTTTTTATAACATCCTGGTTTTGTCCTGAATCACACCTATAATTCTACATTGAATCTGTGGTTTCTGTCAGTTGCTGTTGCTTTCATTGGTTTTGTTTTCCATTTGAGACCTTATCACGTCCATTGCTTTGTCCTTGTCTCTGCATTCTTAGAGGACAGTTCAGGTTGTCTTCTCTATCAGTGATTATGTTATTTCTACTCTTCACCAAGTCCAGTGGTGTATTTATGGCTTACTGCTACATACTTACTTTTCTGGTATTCATTCCTTAGAGGACCCAGCTCATTTTTTTCATATGCTTCATTGGTTTTTAACCTCTTTTTTCATAAGACTGTGTTTTCACCGAAGTCAAGGTTTTTCAGTAATGCTGAAGAAGTGAAACTCCCCCCCCACTGCCGTTCTAGTTCCAATGAGGAATCACATTCGGGGATTTTCTCTCAAGTCTTTAGAATGAATTCTGCTTTTCCTTTTACTGTTTTTTGTTTCTTTCTTTGTTTGTTTGTAGGCTCCATTTTTCTGTTGTTAATTTTCTCATGCTTGTATATGAGGCTTATCCCATCTTGGAGCTTACTGCAGAGAGGGTAATTGTTCTTAGCCCTAGCATCTGTTTCCTTATGTGCTACTTGCCTACTGCCCTTGGTTCAACTGCTGGATGGGAGATTGATGGCCCCATTTCTAGTCTAATTCCTGATAGCCAGCTGTCTTTGTGTTTTATAGTATTTCTAAATTGAGGTGAAAAATCCTTCTAGACCACAGGTTATAGACAGTTTCACTGGAGGCTACAGAGGTATGTTATTTGATTAGCACAGTATTTTTGGTTTGTTCTATGTTAAATTATTTGGCATCTTTTAAATTTGTTTGATTGTGGTGTAGCTTGCACAAAGGGTACAATTTTAAGGGCACAATTTTTTGGATTTTGATATTTAGGTGTATCTGTTTCACACTACATAGATCAAGATAAAGACATTGTGCCCCTTCCCAATCAACACCTCCCTCCTCAGCAGTAACCTTTGTTCTGACATTTTTCATTGTCAATTATTTTGCTTGATCTTGAACTTAATGAAATTGGACTCATACAGTATGTACACTCTTGTGTCTAGCTCCTTTAATTCATCATTATGTCTGGGAGATTCACCCATGTTGGAACATATAGAAATAGTCCTTTTTTTTATTGCTGTGTAATATTTTGTATGGATATATCACAATCTGGGTTGTTTCCAAATGGTGCTCTTATGAAAAAAGATGCTATGAACATCCTTGTACACGTCTCGTGTTTGATTTTACCTCTCATTTCTTTTGAGTATATACTTGGGAGAAGAATTGTTGGGTAGGAGAGAGTGGGTGAGCACAGTAAATTATTTTTTAATAAAACTTTTTATTTTGAGATGATTATAGATTCACATGCCTTTGTAAGAAATAATAGAAATCCTAAGTACCCCTTTTACTCAGCTTCCCCCAATGGTAACATATTGCAAAACCTCAACCAGGATATTGTCACTGATGCAGTCAAGATATAGAGACTTTGTCTCACAAAGATCCCTCATACTAGACAGCCACTTCCCTTCTTAACCCTCAAGAACTACTACTTTGCATTTCTATAATTTTGTGATTTTGAGAATGTTATATTAAGAGGTATTTAACCTATTAGGACTAGTATGTTTTTATTCAGTATAATTCTCTCGAGATTAATCCAAGTTGTTGTGCCTATGAATAATTTTTTCCCTTTTGTTGCTGAGAAATACTCCTGGGTATGGAGGTACCATCGGTTGGGAACTATTCACTCACTGAAGAACATCTGGGTTGTTTCCAGTTCTTGGCTATTATCAATAAAGCTGTTACGAACATTTGTGTGCAGGTTTTTGGGTGAATATAAGATTTATTTTTCTGGGATAAATGCCCAGTAGTACAATCACTGGGTCATATGGTAGTTGCATGTTTAGTTTACTAAGGAACTGCCAAACTATTTTCCAGAATAGTTGGATTATTTTCCACTCTCATCAGCAATGCATGAGTGATCTAATTTCTGTACATCCTTGCCAGCATTTGATGCTGTCATTATTTTTCATTTGATCTATTCTGGTAGACGTTTAGTAATATCTCATTGTGGTTTTAATTTGAATTTCCCTAACGACTAATGACATGGAACATCTTTTCATGTGCTATGTGCCATCTGTAGATCCTCTTCAGTGAAATGTCCTTTCATATCTTTTGCCCATTTTCTAATGGGACTGTTTTTTATGTAGTTGTTGTTGTTTGAGAATTCTAGATATTAGTCCTTTCTCATACATATGGTTTGCAAATATTTTATCCCACTCTGCGACCTGTCTTTTCTTCCACTTAACAGCATACTTCACAGAGCAAAAAGCTGTTAATATTAATGAAGTCCAATTTACTGATTTTCCTCTTATGGATCGTGCTTTTGATGTCAAGTCTGAGAACTCTGCCTAGCCCTAGATCATGACAAACTTTATCCTGTCTTTTAATAAATTTTTACATTTGACATTTAAATCAGTGATCCATTTTGAGTTAATTTTTGTATTAGGTGTGAGGTGTAGATAGAAGCTAAATGTGTCACCTAAGGATGTCCAACTCTTCCAGCATATTTTTTTTTAAATTATCATTCCTCCATTGAATTGCTTTTTCAACTTTGTCAAAAGCCTGTTGGAAATATTTTCTAAGATTTCTATTCAGTTCTATTGATCTATGTTTGTCCTTCTGTCATTACCACACCATCTTTTTTTTTTAAAAGATTTTATTTATTTGTCAGAGAGAGAGAGAGAGGGAGAGAGAAAGCACAAGCAGGGGGAGCGGCAGGCAGAGGGAGAAGCAGACGCCCTGTTGAGCAGGGAGCCCGATGCGGGGCTCGATCCCAGGACCCTGGGATCGTGACCTGAGCCGAAGGCAGACGCTTAACCGACTGAGCCACGCAGGCGCCCCAATACCACACCATCTTGATGATTCTCGCTATATAGCAGGTCTTGAAATTAGATAGATTAATTCTTCCTCTATATTTCTTCTTTTTCAAAATTATTGAAGCTATTCTATTCCATTGGTTTTTCTATTCTATGTAAATTTTAGAATAATATTGCCTATATCTACAAAAAACCTTGTTGGAATTTGGATAGGAATTACATTAAACCTGTACATCATTTAGAGGGTAACTAAAATCCGTGCTATGTTGGATCTCCCAACCGTGAGCATTTCTATCTCTCCATTTATTTAGATTTTTAAAAAATTCTTTCATTAACATTTTATAATTTTTAGTATGTGAGTCCTATACATGTGTTATTAGATTTATACATAAATACTTCTTTTGTAGCTAATATTATGGTAAATAGTATTATTGTTATTTTTTAAGATTTTATTTATTTATTTGATAGAGAGAGACAAAGCGAGAGAAGGAACACAAGCAGGAGGAGTGGGAGAGGGAGAAGCAGGCTTCCCGTGGAGCAGGGAGCCCCATGCACTGCTTGATCCCAGGACCCTGGGATCATGATCCGAGCTGAAGGCAGACGCTTAACGACTGAGCCACCCAGGTGCCCCAAATAGTATTATATTTTTAATTTCAGTGTCCAACACACTTGTTTTTCCTCTCCTTTTCCCCCAAGTTTATTGAAATATGATTGGCAAATGCCATTGTATTAGTTTAAGATGTCCAGTGTAATGATTTGATGTATGTACATACTGTTAAATGATTCCACAATAAGGTTAGTTAGCAATCATCACCTCACATAGTTATGATTTTTTTCTTATGATAAGAACTTTTAAGATCTACTCTGTTAGCAACTTTCAAATATATGATAAAGTATGGTTAAGTATAGTCATGATGCTATACATTACATTCCCAGAACTTATTTATCTTATAACTGGAAGTTTGCACATTTTGACCACCTTTACTCATTACCCCACCCCCCACCCACTTACCCTTGGCAACCACCAATCTGATCTCTGTTACTATGAGTTTGGTTTTTTTCAGCTTCCATGTATCAGTGAGATTATGCAGTATTTGTCTTTTGCTGCCTGACTTATTTCACTTAACATAATGCCCTCCGTTCTGCATGGAGCACTGAGTGTTATGCACAAACAATGAATCATGGAACATTACATCTAAAACTAATGATGTAATGTATGGGGATTAACATAACAATAAAAAAAGAATAAAAAAAAAACCCATAATGCCCTCAAGTCTCCTCCATATTGTAAGTGGCAAGATTTTCTTCTTTTCTATGCCACCTTTTCTTTATCCATTCACCTGTCAATGGACACTTAAATTGCTTACATGGTTTGATTATTGTAAATAATGCCACCGTGAACATGGGGGCAGGGTGCAGATATGTCTCTGAGATAGTGATTTCATTACCATTGGATATATACCCAGAAGTGGAATTGCTGGATCATACGGCAGTTCTATTTTTTCATTTTTTGAGGAACCTCTGTACTGTTTCCCACAGTGGCCGCACCAGTTTACATTCCCAACAGTAGTGCCCAAGGCTTCCATTTTCTCCACATCCCTGCATTGTTATTTGTTGTCTTTTTTATAATAGCCATTCAAACAGATGTGAGGTGTTATCTTTGCATTTCCCTGATGGTGTCTAATGGCGTGTCTTATGGCACATTTTTTTTAAATTGAATTTGTGTTTATGTACTTATGTTATGTACTTACATTATCTAGTTTGCCACACTTCTTATCACTTCCCACCTGAGCCATGAAGATCTTTCTCCTACATTAATTTTGTGAATCTCTGATAATTTCAACAGAAAAAAATCCTGAAAAATCTAAAATCCCAGAATAATCCTGATAGCAGAATTTTTCCTGTTTCTGACACTACCTACATCACTTTAATTTGAGAGAATATAATCTCCAGGATTTAGCCCAAGAACTTCAGGTAATAGAATAAACACATCACCTTAATCTGCACTTTTCTTTTATTTTTAGTGTTTTCTTCCTTTTGTCAATGAAAAATGCATGAAGGGGTAACATCTGTGTATAGGCTTTTTTGTGTGTATGTGAATATCTATTCCAGCACGAGGTGTTACAACAACTGTGTTTCCTCCATTGTATTACTTTTGCTCCTTTGACAAAGATCAGTTGACTATATTTATGTGGTTCTATTTTTGGGCTCTCTATTTTGTTCCATTGACATATTTATCTATTCTTTTTCCAATGCCACAGTGTCATGATTACCATAGCTTTTTAGTTAAATTTTGAAGATAGTGTCAGTCCTCTGACTGTTCTTCTCCTTCAATATTCTGTTGACTCTTCTGGGTTTTGTTTTTCCATATAAACTTAGAACAAATTTGTCAATATCCACAAAATAATTTACTGGAATTTTTATTGGGATTGCATTGAATCTGTAGATACATTTGGTATGAACTGACATCTTGATAATATTGGTTTTCCTATCCATGACCCTGGGATATTTCTCTAGTTTCTAAGTTCTTTGATTTCTTTCATCATAGTTTTGTAGTTTTTCTCATATAATATATATCTTGTTAGATTTATACCTAGTATAGTCTTTTTTTTGGTGCTATTGTAAATGGTATAGTGTTTCTTTTTTTTTTTTTTTTTAGTTTTCTTAAATTATGTTATGTTAATCACCATACATTACATCATTAGTTCTTGATGTAGTGTCCCATGATTCATTGTTTGCGTATAGCACCCAGTGCTCCATTCAATACGTGCCCTCTTTAATACCCATCACCAGGCTAACCCATCCCCCCATCCCCTCCCCTCTAGAACCCTCAGTTTGTTTCTCAGAGTCCATAGTCTCTCATGGTTCGTCTCCCCCTCCAATTTCCCCCCCTTCATTTTCCCCTTCCTACTATCTTCTTTTCTTTTTTATAACATATAATATATTATTCGTTTCAGAGGTACAGGTCTGTGATTCAACAGTCTTACACAATTCACAGCGCTAACCATAGCACATACCCTTCCCAATGTCTATCACCCAGCCACCCCATCCCTCCCACTCCCCCCCACTCCAGCAACCCTCAGTTTGTTTCCTGAGATTAAGAATTCCTCGTATCAGTGAGATCATATGATACATGTCTTTCTCTGGTTGACTTATTTGGCTCAGCATAATACCCTCCAGTTCCATCCATGTCATTGCAAATGGCAAGATTCCATTCCTTTTGATGGCTGCATAATATTCCATTTTGTGTGTGTGTGTGTGTGTGTGTGTGTGTGTGTGTATGTACACCACATCTTTATCCATTCATCTGTCGATGGACATCTTGGCTCTTTCCACAGTTTGGCTATTGTGGACATTACTGCTATAAACATCGGGCTGCATGTACCCCTTCAGATCACTACATTTGGTATATTTGGGGTAAATACCCAGTAGTGCAATTGCTGGGTTGTATGGTAGCTCTATTTTCAACTTTTTGAGGAACCTCCATACTGTTTCCCATTGATTTTTGTGTTTCTAATGTCAAATTCCATTTGTTATTTGCTGGTATATGGGAATAAAATTAACTTGTATATTAATCTTTTATCATACTTGTCTGCTATAATTTAATATTATTAGTTCCAAGAGTTTTTTTTATTGATTTTGGGGGGATTTTCCATATAGACAACAATGCCATCTGTGAAAAAAAGAGTTTTATTTCTTCCTTCCAATCTGTTTTTTCAATGTATCTTTAGTATTTATCATTGATTCTCATTTAAGTCTCTTTGTTTTTTCTCCTCGCTGTGGGAGAGTTTGTTTTGTCTGTCTTCTCCTTCATTGACTTGATTCCTATAATACCCATTCAGTTCCTCATTGTCTCCAACTAATGGGTTCACTTACTGGATGTGGGTATTGGGCTCTTGATACTCACAATTGGAAGCTTTATTTCTATGTCATCAAATCTTGGCAGGCGTCTGTCCCCATGTTGCAATCAAGTCTCCTCTGGTCATGGCCTGCCTAAGACAGGAGTCATCCCTGAGATCCCCCCCTTCTTTGATTAGTGCAATCACTGCTAGTTTTTAAAGGTAAGAAGTCAATGATGTGGTCAGTTCATAATAGCTCATGTTTGCCTCTCCCTTGCAGCCCCTGTTCCCCTGAGTTGGATCATGTTTCAGAAGATGTTTTCAGGACCTTCTCTTTTCATTCCTGTTCTGTGTCTCATTATGTCCTTGTCTCAAGTTGATATGCATATCAATGCTCAATTAGTGTCATTACATCTTTTAAGAATAATTATGGAAATGCTGTCTTTATTTTCTTAAATCACTGCTTAAATGCGGAATTATCATGATCTTTCTAGGGAGGTTTTTTTCTTCCTTTTCAATTATTATTATTTTTAATGTCAGGGGTTTTATAAAATAATGGCTACCTATTTGACTAAGGGCATTTCCTGGTTTGCCTGATTTTTGTGGTTGTACTCCATTCTTCCCTCTAGGAAGCATAAGAATTAGAAAACTTCAGTTGCAGACAACTGAAAGTAATTCTCAATAATTTTAGCAAAAAAATTAATTCATTGGCAGGACAGATGTCACCTCTTCAGAAAGTGGTGGACAGGTAAATTAGATACCAACATGACTCATGGTATTTAAGTAGGTCACCGTATCCATCCTCACTTGTTTAGCTTCTTAGTAGCCTTTATAACAAACTGAAATTATTTTGCTTTTTTGTTTACTTGTTTATCTTTGGGTTCTCTCCATGAAAACAGATATCATGTCCTTCTCACTCACATTGTATCCCTAGCACTCAGCACAGGACCCTGCATATATGAGATGCTTAGGTTAGCTGAATGAATGAATGAATGCATTAATGAAGTAGGGATATATATATATAAAATAATATATATATAATTTCACCTTTTCTCCTAGTGAATGAGTTTTAGTTTCTAGTTTATGGTCCAAAGCAAAGAACAGCAATGCTCTTTACAATCCAATTTTGAAAACCAGTTGTTAGTTTTTAGGTAAACCATTTTTTTTTCAAAGAATTAATGCATAAAACTGTTGGTTGAACTTGAGTTCCTAGTGTGAAATGCAGGATTTAAATCATTTAAATGTAGTAGGCTCTCTGTGCTTTATAAACAGCTATCTGGCACTTTATAACCCTCATTTTTTCTCCTTTCGAATGCCTCGATAATTTGACTTCTCCAAAAAGTAACATAGTCAATGAAATAATTTTGACAGATTTTCTAACTACACTCTGCACTGATCAAAGTAAAGGCAAAATTTTCTGACATCTTGGAAGGGCGATATATATTATACACTAACCATTACTTACAGAAAATGATTATTATGACTTTGGTCCCACCCAATTACTGTCTCAGCATACTTCTATAGATAAGGTGAAAATTGCACACTGGAATTTAAATGGCATTGTTTGACATTTCAGGAAGATGACAATATTTTCAAGAATTATAGTGGCAAGGTAATACACATAACTGCATTTCCAACTAGTCACTTTACTAGAACATATTGCACTCAACATATAAATTAGAGACCTGGTGGGATGACAAAGGAGCACCACCAAACTGTTTATGTAACAAGTGATTTCCACGGTGGTAATATACCTTCATGTTAAGTAACCCAAAAAGGTGGAATATAAAATGGTAGGGAAAATTATAAATTAATTGTTTTACAGATGGTATCTTCTATTAAAAACTGACTGGCCACAAAACTTCCACCTTCTCAACAACTTATTAACTAATATATATTTAGGTAATAAGTTACTAACCTGTTTGAGAGGAAACTTGTCAATGAGAGAGAAAAAAATATCAACTAAGTTCTTAAAAAAAAAACAATCAAGGTCAGGAGTTAAAGGTTATTCATTCGTCCAGTCAAACAACATTATTGGAGATGAGGTGCTGTTAGTATCAAAGATCAGATATGGGAATAAGTCATGAGCTGTATATGTCATAGGCACTCACAAAAACCTTGTACTGTAAATTCAGTAGTACTACACTTATCCAAAATCTTGTAGTATGTCAATGGTAAGAGTTTTGTTTCATTTCGTTGGGGAAAGATTAGGCACACCACACTGTGTCCCTCTAAGACCCAACTCAGATTTGCTAGAGAAGATTAAAAGGGGCCATTCAGATAGAATTGCTTGAGCTCTACTGGGATTCCACCTACCTTTGAGTGACAAGGAAATTTGGATTTGTAGATATTTCAAACTCATATGGCCTGCATTCTTTTTCTCTCTCTCCCTTAGCATCTGGTGAAAAGTTAGAGAGTCCATCTGTTGCTGAGCCTATGTATTTGTTTGTTTGTTTAGTGATACTGCAAGTGGTTTCCCCTTAAGGGCAAGAATAAAACAAAGATGACACTATCATCCCAGTCATTTGATGCTATTTTACCAGCACTGCCCAATGAAAGAAATTAGACAAGGAAAAGGAAAATAAAGCAAATTTAAGTTTTTTTTTTTAATTTTTTTATTAACATATAATGTATTGTTTGTTTCAAGGGCAAATTTAAGTTTTGAGGGGGTTTTTTTGTTGGTTTTTTTTTTTGCTTTGCTTTTATTTTGATTTTGCTGATGGTTTAATGGTCTATCAGGAATACCTAAGGAAATTTAAAAAAATATTACAGTTGATTAGAAAATGTTATAATTTTCTTACAAAATAAATACATAAGAAACTGATACTTTTATACATATCAGCAACAGTCAAAATGCCTTCCTTAGGACATTATGTATAATCAGTATAAGTTGGAATTTGGGGCTTTGTGCAAAATTATGGCCAGGATTTCCATGAGGAGTTGAGATGAAGACATAACTGTCCTGGTGTGGGAAGAGGAGCTTAATTAACAATTAACATTATTTTCCCCTCAACTTAATAAAATAGTATCTTTATACAATTTTGAAATATATACAAGTATATATCATATATACATACACACACATACACACACACACACATTCCTCTATTTACAATTACGATGCTGTATGGGAAAATACAACTCTTAAATTGAATCCTTAAAATCAGACCTGAGTCTTTCCATCTTTGCATGCCCAACCTTTAGCATTGTGAATTGCACATAGTAGGCCATAAATGAATGTTCGTGCTTTAAAAGAATTGGAAAATGTTATTGTGAAGACTTTTCTTCCTATGACACCAAGAGGGATCTGTAAGCAACCATTTTGCAGGTAGTCCCATACAAGCATATTACTATACCTACTTCTCACATGGTTTAGAAAGAGGCAGACTCCAGGGTAATAGGCCAAGCAGCTTGGGATTTCAAGCTTTCCTCATACATATGTAGGATCCCACAGGGCTATTTTTACTATGTCTTGTATTGAGGTATATTCTTAATAACCATTCAGATCCCCTACATTAGTCATAAGAAAGTTTTAGAACTTTGCAAAAACTTTTCATCTGCTGTCTTCCCCATTTCTGCTGGGCTTTTACAAAGCATGTGGTTTGGAGAGGGCACACATCTTGCATAATTGTTTTCTTTGGGTCCTTTTATTCTTAGCTAATTGAATTAGAATGTCTATTATATCATTTAGGATTATATTTGGTTACAAGCAGCATGAAATGTGAATAATGGGTTTATTTGTCTCATAGAAGAGCAGAAATCCAAGGGTAAGGCCTTCAGGGCTGATATTGTAGCTGAACAGTATCATCAAGAATTCAAGTTTTTTTTCTTTTTCTATCTTCTTGCTCTGCTGTCCTCAGCACGTGGCTTTTGCCCTGATATCACTAGATGATGGGTTCACTTCTAGACATCATTTTGTTTCAGGCAAAAAAGAAAAGGAAGAGGATAAGGAGGTGGCAAAGGGCTTAAAAAATATGCCATCTGAGCCTGATCCTTTAAAAAAAAACTTTCCAAGGCATCTGATTTGTAGGCTCCATCTTAGATCTCATTTCCCAGAAACAAGACACGTGGTCACCACTGCTGCTGGCAATTTTGGGGTAGAGTATTTTCATTTTCCCAATTTGATTGTAGACGAAAGCAAGGGATGTTGGAATGGCTTTTATCCAGCCAATGCACAGTAAGTGCCCTTCCTATGTTTGGGTCTGAAGACATATTTGCTAAGGATAAAAAAAGGATAAAGGTAGAAGAAGTGAAGAATTTATGTTTCTTCCTCTGTATTATATAAAATCTAAGAAGTTTAGAATGGCTAATATGTTATGAAGACACCAGAGAGACTTATCCTAGGCCATATCACACGTCGAACTGTAAGATTACTGAGAAAGATAAGCTCAGGAAGCTCACAGCTAATGTGCAAACCAATGCTTTTCTCCTCCAGTAAAAGTCCCACTGAGTCCCTTAATAGTTGTGGAATTGTGGAACTATGTTGGGCAAGGGGCAGAACTAATGGCAGGGGACAGATGAAGTTCAGCTTGTAAAGTCATTGTAAAAGTCTCTTTCTCTCTTCAAAACAGGCTTCATTGAGGACTTCACGTAAGAGGAAAGGAGGAGAAGAGAATGAGCTCACCCTGGCATAATCCTTCTGTACTGTAAGCTGAGTGCTCTTCTAAAGGCCTGGTGTTTACTAACTCGTGTAATTCTCAGGACACCCCTTAGGAGACAGACACAATTATTATCCCCAACTTACAGAGGAGAGACAGGTTTCTACAAGGAAATTAAGACCCTTGCTTGTGACCTCACAAATGGCAAGTGACAGGGCCGACGCTTGCCAGCTGGTGGTCCTGGTTCCAGAAACTGTGCTGACAACCAAACACCCTCTACTCCACCAAATCTACTATTCTGTTCGGCAAACATTCTGTACTACTTTGCTTTACTCAATACTGTCAAGAGGACCCTTCACCTACAGAACAAATCCTGGTAGCCATTACACCTTGAAGTCTAGTGAAAACACACTTCTCTCTGTGGTGGCAGGAAGAGGATACCCAGCCCTTTAACAACATGAGTGAGAGAGCTTTGGCTAGACATCAAGGAAGTAGGGGTCTGCTCACTCCAGCTCTCACCGTGAACATTTCCATTTTCTGAATCTCCCTTCTTCCCCTTTGTAAAATGTAACAATTGGAGATGGTATCTCAGGGCTTTGTGGTTTTAAAGTTGTGTCGTCTGTTATTTGATACCTGCCTGGAGGCATCGGGCAGGGCCACACTGCAGTTATGGCGGACAGATACGGAATTTATCTGGCAAACACATGCTCCTAAACACACACTCTGCGTCTCCAGCACAACAGCGCATCCGTAGCCAAATCTATAGACGCTATGTTTAACTAGTGTTCGTACAACATAGAATTTGGTGAATCTCAAAATTTTCCAATTCTAAGCTGTCGTTGAGACTTGATAAGTTGTGGAGGCCTTTTTTAAACAAGTAGAGTTATGCTTTAGGTAGACAGTTCTTCATCTTAGGAAGTGGCTATTATTTAAGAGACATAAGAGATTATTAGGTCCCTTCCTTAGAAACATATACATGTGCATACACATACATTTTTCATAAAAACATCAAAGCTCATTCAAAATTTCCAGGTTAAAAACTTCTACTTCTGCTTTGTGTGTTTTATGAAATTACATATTTTGTTTCTGAGAAGGTAGAATTTCGGATTTCAGTTTTTTCTCTCCTCTCAGGCAAATTTTCACATCACCCTATACCCACATATGTTTTAAGTGTAAGCAGCATAGCAATACATATGTTGAAAAATATTGTTTTGTTAGGCTATAATCCAAAATAAAGAATAATATAAAAAAGGGAAATTTTTTGGTAAGATTTATTCTCAACCCTATTAAAATAGTTACTTGCCTTACTTGTAGGATTATGATTTTTACTACTACTTTACCCAGGCATCTCATTCAGCATGTTAGTCTGTCAGTTTCCAATTACTAATCATTAAATAGTTGATTATTTTTCATTATAATATTAACACTTTTCCATGAACCAAGTTTTGGTACATGTATTTTATCTCTCTGTTTTTAATTTATTCACAATTCTACCAAATGTTTCCTGAGGGTCAGTCATATATACTTAAAATATCTGTAGTGCAATATAGCACATCATTTGTTAATCAAAATATGAAGAACCACAGAGCTGAAAAATAGAAAACAACAAACAAAAATTGAGTTTATTGTTTGCCTGCTTGGTATACTAGTTTGCTAGAGTTGTCATTACGAAGCACCACCGACTCGGTGGCTTAAACAACAGAAGTTTATTTTGTCACAGATCTGGAGGGTAGAAGTTTGAGGGCGAGGTGTCGGCAGGGTTGGTTTCTTCTGAGGCCTCTCTCCTTGGCCTATAGATGGCCTTCTCTCTGTATCCTCACATGGTCTTCCCCCCTGCACCTTATTTATAATTACCTCTTTAAAGAGCCTATATCCAAATACGGTCATATTCTGAGGTATACAGCATATGGGTTTTTTTGAGGGGAGGGGGGCCACTTTCAGCCCATAATACCTGGAGATGAAGATACTGTGGCTCTCACTGGAAAATCTGATGGGTCTCTGTGTCTGAAGTGGAAAGGCAGGATTCTGAAGAGCATCATTCAAGTTGTCAAGGCGAGGATTCTGAGTCTCCTTTGGGAGGGGTTTGCACTGCTCTGGTTCACACCATCAAGTAAGTCACAGGCACGCTCTCAAAGTTGAGCCACATAACCCCTAGGGTCTCAAGGTCATGGGCAGGCACTTGCACATGGGTATGTTGGAGACTTGACAGATTTTTCTCTTCAACATATTAATATAAGTTTGTAATTTCCTAATGCTCGGAGATCTCTTGCCAAAACAAACTATCAAGATAACCCGAGCAAAAAAGTAAACAATCCCATTGTTTTTCTCTACAGTTAAATCATGTACAAGACAGGAAAATCAGCTTAAAGGCCAGCTCAGTTTCCCATATCAACTCCCCTGGACCCTGATGGATTTTCTTCCTTTTATTAGGATTGTTTAATTTCAGAACGAAATCTCATTGCACATAGCAGTCTTTTCACCTTGCATGAACCAGGTCTTTGGGGTGGAAACTCTGATAGCCAATTTGAATGAAAAAAAATGTTTTGTTCTCATAGGATTTGTCAGTTTTCTTTTGTTTGCTCCAAAGGACTTTAATCTTAATTGAAGGCTTAAAATGTCATAGGACATGCATTTTGCAAGATAGAAAACAAGGGAGTAAAGTAAGGAGCAGATTCTTTCAGGATTTCGATTAAGCATAGGGAATATGGTCTTCAGCCTTGAGTCCCACCTGGTCTTTTCTCTTTCCCTAAACTCTGGGGTAAGTATTACAATGGTGGACAAGAGAGTTGCTGTTGTACTATTTGCAGAATCTTTGGGTCAAAGGATGCAAATCTTTTAGGAAATTATAGGTGGTAAGAGATATCCATCTACAGGATAGCCAAAAATTGATCTTACTCATTTCTCTATCCCCAGCTGCCTACATAAGGACAGTAAGTGATCAGCAAATATTTATTTAATGATTAAAGTCTAGACTTATGGCACAGACCTGACCAGTAGCAATAGATATCAGTGATGTTTCCATCTTAAAGGAAAAGGGATGGAGATGCAGAGATAGAAGCTCATGGCATTCAGAGCAAAAAGAATTTTACCCTGAAGTGGGTATCTGCGTATTTGCTAATTGACCAATCAGTTAGCAAGCAGAGCTGGTGAAAGAGTCCTACCATGATTGGTGTTTTAAATTAGTAAGTTCTTTATTTTTCATAAAACATTTTTTTTTATTAGATAAGTTAGTATCGTCACCACCTATACTTTCCCAAACTGAAATGTTTTGGGATACACGCAGCTTAAATGCTCATACTTCTGAATCAAATCCTCTGTCTTTTTGTTTCTGTACAAGTATTTGAAATACCCTGAGCAAAGATTTTTGAAAGGTCTTAAAGAGGCCAGCCAGGGTCAATCTGGCTCTGAATTTCAGTGTGGGTAACTTGCTTGCTAATGGTGTCAGGTGCTTTACAAGCGAGCAACTAGGAGCTATGAGCCCTCAGAACAAAGGTTTGCAAGCAGGAATCAAGACCAATTTTCTTAGCTTACCAGAGTCTTGATGCTGTTAGAGGAAATCTGGGAACAGGGTAAAATAGTAAAGATAAAATCAAGATGGAAATTCACTAAGACGTGAATCAGATTTCATTTGAGCCCCCAGGCAACTGTCTCTGGAATTATCCTGTTCCGTGGACAGATTTTATTTCTTTGTTTTGGCATGTTTTAGCCCTCTGGCCTCCACCTCAGATTCGTCCAAATCTGGTTGCCATGACAACTCATTGATTTTTTTTTTTTTTTTTTTTTTTTGCCCTGGGTTGGAGGGGAGAGGAAGGATCCAGCCCCAGCCCGTTGCAATCCACTCCATCTCAGATCCTGAGGGCCCTTGCTGCACTTCTCCAGTCAATTCTGGCACATGAGAAAGGCAATGAGTGAGCAAACACACGCTCATCAGAACAACTGCTCCCCAGCACTCTGCCAGTGCCCTTGAAACTCTTCATTGGAAACGTAGCTTCAGTAGAACTGGAAATTAGTATGTCAGTAACACCCAGGGCTCCTAATTTGGGGCAATGCAGGCTTTAAACATTCAAATGTTTAAAGTGTTCAATTTCATCTGTTTAAGATGGATCTTGGCCTGGCTGCATTTCAAGTCAGGCTATGAGTAGTGGGAAGCTGCCTACTCTTAACCTGTCAAGAGTCACAATTTCGAAAAAGAAATAAGCAGTCTGGGGTCATCTGGAAAAAAGTACAGTTTTCTTCCATTTCTCGAGTAGCCCATGCATTCTCAACAGCAGAGCTGAATATTTGGCTGGTTTTTTTTGTTTTTGTTTTTTTTTACTTCGTTTGTTTGTTTGCTGGTGACTTGGAGTTTGCTGTGATGTCACTCAGCAATTAATTTATTTCAGGAAGTCCCACTCTGCACGTGTGATTGTGAGCACGCAGTGTTCATGTGTGTACTCACTATAGCAACTGGTAGGAATGTATTAGTGCGAAATACTTGTCCCTTCTTCTTCATGTTTCTTTATAGCAGAGATTTTTCTCTACCTTCTCCACATGGAGAATGTTAAAGGTGATGTTTCTAAACTGCTGAGCTCCCCCTGACTTACTCTTTTCCAGTGTAGGAATGACTTTTCTGATGGGTGCAATTAACGAGATGCTGACATCCATTTGGCCATGCTTACATGAGGTATGGTTCTTGACATAGAAAAGGCAACAGAGAGCCATCTTTTTCTGGCCCTGTCCATTCTGCTGGTGCCCTGAGAGTTTAGGACAGACTGTGCTCTTTAGCATAACTAACTGGGTAAGTGAGCTCGGAGTCTGTTCAGAGATAAGTCTTTCTGTGAGGTTGTGCCAAGTTCTATATTTGGCCTGAATTTAGGAGGCGAATGCAGGAGGTATCCTTTATGTTCCTGGTTGTTACCATTTGAACGTTACCCAAGGAACTCTGTGCTTTAGGAGTTATTGGATCTTCACGAATGATGAGTTTGTTCTTCACTTGGCTGCCCTACTTTATTGGTTCTCTAGCGGGTAGGATCTGGTTGGAAGGAGGCCCCTGTCTTCCATTAAAACATATTTATTTCTGAGAGTCCTCAGAAATAGTGCTCTATCCCCAAAAAAGTCAAAACACTACTGAAGATATCTTCCATAGAATGCGAGGTTTGGCTGAAATTCTCCATTCATTAAAATTGCAGGAAAAGAATGGTTGCTCAAACCTGGAAAAAATAAAATTTGATTAGAGAGTGTGTGGAAGGGATCATAAAATTTGCTACCTTCTGAGAATCACTCATATGTTTTATTAATAGAATTGGACAGAGATTCTGGATGTGCTATTTATTATTTGTAAGGCGAATTCAAAGGCACCTGAATCGTCAAGGCTTCTCGTGAAACTGGTAAGAAAAGGTTATGGGATGGAGATGATTATTAGAAAAAAAACAAGGAATGAATGCTTTTGTGAAGAGCCTTTGCATCAGCAAAAATTTCTATTTTCTGACTTTTTGGCAGTAGTTTTGTATGTTTGAGATCTTAATTTTTATTCTATCCCTACCTGTAATTTGGAGAGTGTTTAATATTTGGGATCATCCTGTTCTGGGAGATTGTTATGCTCTCTTCCATGCAGTTTCTTTAATGGACAGGGAAGGTTGGCAGAAGAATGGGCGGTGTGTCTTGTTTCTCTTTCATGTTACCAGGATCCTTAACTTACTCCTCTTCTCTTTCTTTCTTTCTTTTTCTTTCTTTCTTTCTTTCTTTCTTTCTTTCTTTCTTTCTTTCTTT